>NC_142009.1:145205211-145335211 GCF_049901735.1 Notechis scutatus | reverse complement strand
GGTTGGCAGTTTGGCGGTTCAAATCCCTAGCGACACGTAATGGAGTGAGCTCCCATTACTTCCCAGCTTCTGCCAACCTAGCAGGAAAGCATGTAAATGTGAAAGTAGAAAAATAGGGACCATTTTGGTAGGAAGGTAACAGCGTTCTGTGCACCTTCAGCACTTAGTCATGCCGCCCACATGACCACAGAGACGTCTTTGGACAGCGCTGGCTCTTTGGCTTTGTAATGGAGATGAGCACCACCCCCTAAAGCCGGAAACAACTAGCACGTATGTGCAAGGGGAACCTTTACCTTTACCTTAAAGAATGTTCTAAGACCATTTTCTCTGCCACAATACCATAATCAATCAATCAACCAGTCAAGCAAGCAAGCAAGCAAATCATATAAGAAGCCAAGGAGGCTGCAGACAAAACAACTTGTGCAATGAAAGATATATCCTGGCCATTTCAAAGCTAAAGAAATGTGTGTGCACTCAGGAAAATCTCTCTGACGTTCTCTCCTATTTGAAAGATAATTCTAAAGCAACTTCTCTTTCATCCAATTAAATTGTCAGGAGAATTTTTCTGCCCAGCATTAGTCCATCAATACTGTCAACAAGGACTGATGGCAGCTCATGAAAGGTACCCATAGAGTTTTTCTAGCTCTGCTTGGAAATGCTGGGGACTGAATCAAAGTCTTGCTTGCAAAGCAGCATTCTGCCCCAGGAAAATAGCATTTCCTTTTTACAGTTCCCCCTTGAAAAAGCTCAACTGATGTTTTTCAAACTCAAACTTTGTATCGTAGCAGCTGGCTGGGGAATTTGGGAAGTTGAAGTCCACACACATCTTAAAATTGGCAAATTATGCTAAACCGGAGGCTTTTGCTGTCAATTTCCCTCAATGCAGAGAATGGCCAGAATGAGTTGCTCATTTCTGGAACAAAGCTTCACATACACTGATTACTGATGGCAGGTAGAAGACATTTAAAAACACCAAACCTTCATCGCAACTTGGAAGGGACTGTTTTAATTCCTGTTTTTGGTGGGACATTCCTCTCCAGCGGTGGGATGCTGCCGGTTCGCACCGGTTCTACCGAACCAGTAGTGCCTGGGAGCGGTTGGCCCCGCTCACCCGCCCCCTGCCCTTTCCTGTCCTTTATTGCCTCGGTTTTGAGCTCAGCTGATCTTCACAGGCAGAGCGGATTGCCACGCCTCAGCTGTTCGAAGCTCAAAATCAGTGGTTTGTGACTGCTACGCACGCGTGAGAGAGAGAGGTAGTAACAAAAAAAAAAAAAACTGGTCGTGAATCCCACCAATGTTCCTCTCCTTGCTCCAACACCACATTGTGTGACAAGGCATGGCCAGGTGGGTTAGCTATTCTCGTCACCTCCAAAAGTGAAGCCGCTTTCCATCTGTTCCGTGCCAGTGTGGCATGGGGCTGCTGCCAAAGGGAAAAATATTGCTCTTGTGATTAAAAATGATTTCAGGGCACGCTTGCTGGAACTGCGCCAGGTGTCCCTAAGGTGTAAAGGAAGCGTCAGGAGTTTGAAAGGGGCTGACAATTGGTAAAACGTATCTTCCACCAAGAATCTGTACAGGTAACCCTTAACAAATAGCAGATAATCAGAGTTGGAAGGGACCTTGCGGGTCATCTAGTCCAACCTCCTGCTCCAAGTAGGAGATCCTACACCATTTCTGACAGATGGCAGTCCAATCTCTTCTTGAAAGTCTCAAGGGATGTAAATCCGTGACTTATGACCACAATTGAGCCCAACATTTCTGTTGCTCAAGGGAGACATTTGTTGAGTGAATTTTGCCTCGTTTTACGACC
Organism: Notechis scutatus; assembly: GCF_049901735.1. NCBI lineage: Eukaryota > Metazoa > Chordata > Lepidosauria > Squamata > Elapidae > Notechis > Notechis scutatus. Next base: position 145,333,401 of record NC_142009.1, on the reverse strand, counting down.
TTTCCTGCCATGTTTGTTCAGTGAGTCACTCCAATTGTTAAGTCAGTAACACAGTCATGAAGTGAATCTGGCTTCCCCATTGGTTTTGCTTGTCGGAAGGTCGCAAAAGGGGATCATGGGACACTGCAACCGTCATAAATACGAGTCAGAATTTTGATCACCGTGACGATGGGGAGGCTTCAGTGGTCATACGTGTGAAAAATGATCACATCACTTTTTTCAGGGCCTAACTTTGAACGGCCACTAAATGAACGGTTCTGAGTCAAGGGCTGCCAGTATTTTCCCTTGGCCTTTTGTTACAGCCTTTGCCTGGGTAAAATATATGTCGCTTGCAACAGTTGCTTCCCCAACCTGCATTTCAGGGCAGAACCCAGTGGCCCTGGGACCTTCTTCCCTTGGTTCGGTGGGCAGTGGTGGGTGTATCTCAGGGTTTAGGGCTGGATCAGTACAGCTACAGTATATTCTTCAGGTAAAAGTAGAGTAAAGGAAGCTGATGAGTAGCAAAGAAAAGAACCAGAGGATCTGGATGACAGTAATCAGTGGAGGCCAAACAGAGAATAAATGCACACTGGGTAAGGCTTGCTGCAGTGTAAATAGAAATGTAAGGCAGCTCATCACAGAAGGGGAGATGATTATCTGGTGACCTGTGTCTCTCCTGTCCAGGAAATCTCATTGCCAGCTGTAGGATGGATAATAATCTACCACTTCATCATAAGCCCATTCCCTTAAAATACCAGGACAAAGGATTTAAAAAAAAAATTGTTTGTGGAACTGGCTGCTGTGGCCTGGTTGCATAGCATGCTAAACTGTAATTGGTGGTTATACATCACATTCAGCCCAACACAAACAAGGTAATTTAGAGCAGGATTTGCACATGGCCTCTAAATGTCTCCTGGAGGCATAGGAAGTGGGGGGCCCAGAAGATGTTCAATTCCATTTCATTTGTTCAGAATTAAAACAAAAGGTAATTGCAATGTCACTTTCCAGTCCTTATCTTCCTCTGTCAAATTGCATATTGGTAACTATATTTGGAGGTCCTTTGGGAGAACCATGCCCAAAGCTTTTCATAAATCCAATATCGCAAGATAGAACATAGAACATAGAATAATAGAGTTGGAGCTGAAATATATCATTTCAGACAAATGGTTGCCCAGTCTCTTTGTGAAAGCCTTCCGTGATGGAACTAACCCATTCCATTGGTTAGTTACTTGCTCTCACTGTTAGGGAATTTCTTCTTAGTTCTAGATTGCTTCTCTTCTTGGTTAGTTTCCATCCATTGTTTCTTGCTTTTCCTATTAGTGCTTTGGAAAATAAGCTGACCCTCTCTTCCTTGTGGCAGCCCCTCAAATACTGGAATACTGCTATTGTGTCCCCCGGTCCTTCTTTTCACTAGTCTAAAGGTAAAGGTTCCCCTTGCACATATGTGCTAGTCATTTCCAGCTCTAGGGGGCGGTGCTCATCTCTGTTACAAAGCCGAAGAGCCAGCACTGTCCGAAGACGTCTCCGTGGTCATGTGGCTGGCATGACTAAATGCCGAAGGCACACAGAATGCTGTTGCCTTCCCATCAAAGTGGTCCCTATTTTTCTACTTGCATTTTTTACATGCTTTTGAACTGCTAGGTTGGCAGAAGCTGGGACAAGTAACAGGAGCTCACTCCATTACGCGGCGTTAAGGATTCGAACCGCCAAACTGCCGACCTTTCTGATCGACAAGCTCAGCGTCTTAGCCACTGAGCCACCACATCCCCTTTTCACTAGTCAAGACATACTCAATTTTTGTAACTGTTCTTCGTACTTTTTAGCCTCCAGCCCCCTAATCATTTTTGTTAACCTTCTGTGCGCTCATTCCAGAGTCTCAGCATCTAGCATAGATGTTCAACGTAGCACAGCAACTTTTAGAAACTGAAATAGAGGCACTGAAGAAACCCATCAGGAAGGCTGGAAGAGATTTTGGATCACACCAATAAATAGGGAAAAGGTAGACTGCCTTCTGGAGGACCACTGTGAAGCAGGGAGAATTTGCTTACATGGTTTCTGTTTTAAAACAGGTGTGCCTGTCAGCCCCCTAAAGCAGGGGTCCCCAACCACCGGGCCCCGGACCGGTACCGGTCCGTGGATCATTTTGTACCGGGCCGCCTATTTTGCTTGGGCGCCGCCATCTTGTTTTGACGGCGCTTGAGAAAGTGCTTCCGGGTGAGCTTGTCGGTCGTCGGTTGGAAAGCGGCATTTGGGTGCTGAAGGAATCCTCGCGCCTTAGTTTCGTCGAAGACGGGGGGGCGCTTCGAACGAAGAGCCGTCCCGATGGTGGTGGAGTCTCGCGTTACTCAGGAGGAGATTAAGAAAGAGCCCGAAAAGCCCATCGACTGCAAGAAGGTACAAAGGAGGAGTTGAAGGTGGCGGGGAGAAGCGGGGGATGGCTGGCTGGCCGGTCGCTCAGCTCGCCTTGCCTTGGTCGTGCGTGCTGATGCCGGTACCGGTCCGTGGATCATTTTGTACATTTTGTACCGGGCCGTGGTACAAAAAAGGTTTGGGGCCACTGCCCTAAAGGAACTTATCTGAAAACTCAAAGCAATAGCTTTACAAAACTTGGGAAAGCCTTTGAGGATAAATCAACTGCCCTTGAAACCCAAATTAAACAGCTGGAGCTATTGGCATAAGGAACACGAGCAACCCTATCTCTTTTCAACAAATCTATCAACCACAGTGGCAAAATAATTAATTTTAAACCTATCTGGGCTAGCTGAGCTATTTTGCAGAGCAAGCATGGTTGCTACCAACGCAGTAGCTGAAAGGATTTTGCGGAATGATTAAATTCCCTTGGAAACAAGGGAGATTTTTTTTTTTTAACAGCCATGTTTTACTGTGTTCTCGTTTGCAGGATAGATCACAACTGCAGTTCCAAGGAACGCTAGGTTTACACGTATCTCGGGCACCGAAACCGATATTTTTAAATCTTATGAATACATCCACTCTTAATTCTGATGCCATGGGGAGCTCGTGGTGTTCCACTTCCTCACCTATTCAAGTGATCAGAAACAGGATTGGATCCACGGATGGTGTCCCCTGGATACGCTTTCCAGCCACGTGTCCTTGCTTAGCAGCTGTGTGAAGGAGCAGCATGGGTGCATAAATAAAACATGCAGGTACGGATCATTCACCCTCAATATTTTTACTATCTGCTGAAGGTCTAGATCAGGGTGTCCAACCTTGGCAACTTTAAGACTTGTGGACTTCAACTCCCAGAATTCCTCAGCCAGCTTTGCTGGCTGAGGAATTCTGGGAGTTGAAGTCCACAAGTCTTAAAGTTGCCAAGGTTGGACACCCCTGGTCTAGATCTTGAAAGACGTCTCTCACATTAGCAGGTCTCCTCCAGAGCTGAACCATCCGTGGTCAGATGTATCGTCAGTTTTGACCCCCCACAATGTCCTAGCAGAGATATTGTGGAATTTTAAAAAATCATAAATAGCAATATCATTTAGGATTATATATATCGTCCCATACAGCACGCTCTGGGCGGTTTACAATGTAGAAGCATCATTTGCTTATTGCCCCCCAACAATCTGGGTCCTCATTTTACCAACCTTGGAAGGCTGGGTCAACCTTAAGCCCTGTCAGGATCAAACTCCAGGCTGTGAGCAGAGTTTGCCTGCAATACTGCATTCTAGGTGAAACGTTCATATAGACTGCTAGTCCACGTGCATATGCCATGCACTAAATAAAATCAATAACTGCATTCTAACCACTGCATCACCAGCAAGCTGTGGAGAAGCATGGGAAGCTTTCTTTTAACATTTGCTCCAGCCCAATGCCGGCCAGTTTCCTTCGGCAAAAGTCCATGTTGAAGCTGGGGGCAACCTATTTGCGGCTGCCATTTCAACTTATTTGCTTCTGCTCCCATCACTCTGAAAAGGGGTGTTGGAAGAAATAGCCTTCTGGGTTCAGTTCCAAATGGGGAAGAAAGACACTGGAACACATGGTGACTGCTTGGAAAGATGGTTTAATGGTGGGCAGGATCACATGCCTTGGGTGAAGAAAGAAGGGCTGATATACTGAGAATGCAATTATTTTATACCCTCTGTTGGGATTTCAATTTGAGCTTGTACTCTGGTTGTCAGACTCCCATGGGGCCATGCAGGGGCAACTCTGTAGGCTGTCATGAGTCCCAGGCTTGGTTGAGCCTTGCTGGGTGATGATGTAATGAAAGGGCTTTGGGCAATTCCTATTAGAGCTTTATCTGGAGTAGATCTTTGTTATGTAAAATAGACTGGCCCTGGCCAGAGTAATGGTCCATTAGCAAAGGTGGTTGGGTTGGTTGAGTTTCTGCCTCTCTGAGTTTCTACTTTTCTTTTTAGGGGAAATATTCTGCCTTTTTAGTATATCCCAAAATATTTCATTTTCCTAGGAGAGGGGTGGGTTTTAACTTCCAACGGTGGCTAAAACCTTCAATAGGGCAGCTTGATATATTGCAACGGATTGTGTCTAATCCTCCTCCATTGGTGAGAGATTATACTCATGAGCCTGACAAAATTACTAACCACTCTGAAAAATTAGGAGGCCGAAGAATCTAAAACAGACCGGATAAAAGATAAGTGCTTCTCAAATCTGCATAATAATTGAAACCAGACTTGAAAAAGGGACACTTTGCGGGGGGGTCAAGAGACTGGCAGAGAAGTATCTCCCACCCAAAACAAAGGCAAGACAAAAAACACCTCTTGGCCAGCATACCTATTCGAAAGATATGCCACCGATGCATTGTGGTGATATGTGCTTGTAAAAGAGGGGGGAAGAAAGCAGTGTGGCTGAATGTGCTTCAGGGGTGAAGTAAATGTAAATAAATTCAGATTTGCATTCTGAAGTTGCTATCTTTATCTGTGTTTGGAGTTGCCCACACACACATTGTCCCAAAGACAGAAACTTTGCATTTCACCTGCATCTACAAACTCATGGAGTCTCACTATCTGGGGGAGGAATTGCAGTCAGGTGACCGGCAAACCAGCTTGATCTGAGCTCAAAAACAGATTTATTGATCTGCAGCTGTGAAATTCCCCAATGTCTCCTAGTCTAATATTAACCAGCTTCTCAAGATGAATCAGAGGCTGCATTCCGACAAACAGTTGCTCCCATATACTCTGACAGTCCCACATAAAGATCCAAACAGAGTTACATTAAGTTTGGACGCTGATAAAACCGGTTGAAATAAATTACTGCCAAATAACTTGTTTCATCAGAAACAGTCTACCTGTTTTTGAGCTCCAGCGGTGCTGTGCTGAGTAGTAACATCAAAATGAATATTTAACAGCCAACAGAGGCAATTTTCAAAGCTAGCCTTTCCAGCAACTCGTTCCTTTGATTTACCCCCAGTCCACTAACCCCTTTCTGCTTTCTACATTTTTGGTTCCGCTGCAATATCCACAGCTTCAAATGGAATGTTTCCAACACAAATATTTCATACATGGTGGGAAAACCTGCTCTAGCTCTTCAGTTTTTGCTTCAACATTTGAGTTCTGGGATAATACTAGTGAGATCAATAAACTCTCGTGTCTTTTTGTACTGATGTGGGGAGAAAAAACGGCTCTAATTGCCTGTGTCTATCAGTCCATTTCATTCTGTGGTACAGGTAAGACATTTGTTAATTTTGGCCCCAATTGTTCTTACCCAAAGGTGGTATTCAGCAGGTTCTGACCAGTTCTGGTGAACTGGTAGTGGAAATTTTGAGTAGTTCAGAGAACCGGTAGAGGAAATTTTGAGTAGTTCGGAATACCATCTCTGACTGGCCCCGCCCCCCATCTATTCTTTGCCTCCTGACTCCCTGATGATTGGCTGGGTCTTCTTTTGTTGCCCTGCACAGGAGAATGGAGCTGGAAAGCAGTGTCATGCCCCTGTTGGAGTCTGAGTCCAAGGGAGAGATGGAACAGCTGACAGGGAGTGTGAGGGTGGCTTCAGTGGTTATGGAGGAAACTGGGAAAGGGCTCAGACCCGATGGGCATTCAGAGTAAGATCCAGGCCCATCCCCTCTTCATCCTAGGGCACCCAGGGAGGAGCAGATAAGGGAGAAACATGAGTGGCGTGGTCTACAGGGGAGGAAGGGGCCCTGATCCCCTTCATGGGCTGCAGCTGGGAAGACTGGTTAAAAGGACAAACTGTGCATGGCAAAGTTGCTGGAAGCAAAGCGTGCATTCTTGTTGGAGCTTATCTGTGTTTTGGCTTTCTCCCAACTATGGTTGCTGCGTTATCTAGTAGAAGTCTGCAATGAATCATCCTTGCCTGCCGTAGTAATTCCTTCAGTGTGGTGTGTTGGGATGTTTATTTCAAATTAACTTTACTTTGGGTGCAGACTGCATTTGCTCCCTCCGTAAACAGTTTTCTTTAAGAGTTTGATATCCAGCCGAGGATAATTGGACATTGGGGCCAAGTTGGAGGCATTAAAGAGACTTTTTTCGATTTTTGTGACTTGGTTATTTTTGTGTCACACCCCGGGTCATCGCAAGCAGGTTAGTGGGATAGGGAGGGAATGGGGATTTTTCAATATCCTTCCCCTGCCACACCCACCAAGCCATGCCCACCAAGCCATACCATGCCCACCAAGCCACGCCCACAGAATTGGTAGTAAACATTTTTGAATCCCACCACTGTTCTTACCACAGTTGTTAAGTGAATCACTGCAGTTGTTAAGTTAGTAACAGGGTTAAGTTGCTCCCCCATTGACTTTGCTTGTTAGGAGGTCGTAAAAGGGGATCACATGTGAGCCCGGGAAGCTGCAATGGTCATAAACATGAATCAGTTGCCAAGCATCTGAATTTTGATCATGTGACCATGGGGACAGTACAGTGGTCTTTTAAGTATGAAAAATAGTGATCAATGACTTTTTTTTTTCAAGTGCCACTATAACTTCAAATGGTCACTAAATGAACTGTTGTGAGTCAAGGACTACTTGTATTAATTTTGGAACAAGCAGCCAAGCAGATCCACTTGTATCAAAGCAGCTTCTGCAGATAATAGAAGATTTGCAGGCAGGCCAGCAGAGGGTGCAAGGTCCATGCTGAATCTCTCTCATATCCAAAGTTTTGTGGACAGAGATGAGAAATAGGCATAAGGGTACTAATAGAACTTATAGAAGGCCGATTTCTACAGAACCACGTCTAGACTTAGGACATAGACTATGTTGGACGGGGACCTTGGAGGTCTTCTAGTCTAACTTCCTGCGCAAATAGGAAGACAAGTGGCTCTCCAGGGTCTTCTTCAAAACCTCCAGTGATGAAGCATCCACAGCTTCTGTTCCATTGGTTAATTGTTTTCACTGTCAGGAAATTTCTCCTTTAAATGTGGATTTTTATTTTTTTTTCAGGGGGAAGAAGAGGCTTTTTAGCACCTCTAGTCAACAGCTGGTATCTTTATAAAATTCAAATGATCAACCTTTTATTGAATTATACTCTAGAAGAGATTGAAGATGAGGGGTAATTGCTTGACTGCTGAACAACTCTGCCCATCTGAAGAGGGCAGAGCAAGAAGAATTAATCACTTCCATGACCTGAAATTCCCTCTTAAACAATTTCCCTCTAGTTTAAGCTTAACTCCAGTGACAATACAAACACATGTGGGGTTTTTTTGGGGGGGGGGGCACAGTTTTGAAGTAGTTTGACACTGCATTGATTGTTTGCTTGTTTGTTTCATTCATTCATTCATTCATTCATTCATTGTCTAATCTACAACCTGGTAGTTCCACTCTGATAGTCCCACAAAAGCTAACAAGAACTGACTTTGCTTAGCTTTTCTTACAAGTTTTCCAGTTTATTATTAGCTTATAATATAAAATACAAAAATACAAAAGCAAATAGTAGGAAACAAAAGGGAGGGAAAAGGGAAGAGAGAAGTGTAGAAAAGGGGAGGGGGAGAAAAAAGGTGCTGACTTTCGGTGTTCTCTGGTGTAGTAGAATATGGCATTAACATCAAACCTCAACTTTTTACTTTTCCCCAATAGTATAACCTAGCCATTTCTATAACAACAAATCAATCTAAGAGCCTCGGTGGCGCAGTGGTTAGAGTGCAGTACTGCAAGCTACTTCTGCTGCATCCAGCTGCCTGCAATTTGGCAGATCGAATCTCACCAGGCCAGGGGTGGGATTCTACTGGTTCGGCCCGGTTTGGCCAAATTGGTAGAATCCTAACCCTAACCGCAAAGTGCGCACTCACCGAACCAGCTGTTATGCCGGTCGGATCACACTCCTGCACCAGGCTCATGGTTGACTCAGCCTTCCATCCTTCCCTGAGGTGGGTAAAATGAGGACTCAGATGGTTGGGAGCAATAGGCTGACTCTGTAAACCGCTTAGAGAGGGCTGGAAAGCACTGTGAAGCTGTATATAAGTCTAAGTGCTATTGCTATTGCTAATCAGTAAAAACCCAAAATCAAAGTTTCGTTTTTTTCCACCTCAGGCACAGAGTCCAAAAGTCCAAACTGGCAAACCAGCTTGATCTGAGGTCAAAAACAGACTTACTGATCTGCAGCTGTGAAATTCCCCGGTGTCTCCTAATCTAGTATTAACCAGCTTCTCAAGATGAATCAGAGGCTTCATTCCGACAAACAATTGCTCCCACATACTCTGATGTGAGTCCAAAAGTGGTTTCCAAGTAGAAACAAAAGTACTTTGTGTTTTTTTCCTTTTATCAAAAGAGTCAATTTAGCCATCTCTGCTAACTCCATCAGCTTTTGCAACCATTTGTCCATGGTGGGAATCAAAGTGTCCTTCCATTTTTGTGCATAAAGTAGCCTTGTTGCCATCAACTTATATAACATCGAAGTTCCAAATCCCCCCCCCCCAAGTCTTTTCCATTAAGCCTAAAAGAAAAGTTTCTGATTTTATTTTTGTATTCACTCCAAGATAAAAAGACCTTATTCAGCTTTCTTGAGAAAAATCAAGGTTGGCTTTATGCTATCAGTACTTCCCTTACCCACATTCAAACATAAACAGTACCTCCCTCCCACGCTTCCTGAAAGGATACAGGCAATTGAAGGACTTACTCCTATTGAAAAAAAATATTTGGTAAAATTCATAAAAGAAGAGGTTCTCTCCTTTTGGAGGGGAGATGGGAAGATGGCAAGTACAGCAATAGTCGGCATTTCACTATGCCGCTTCTTGCATGCACCTACAAAGAAAAGCAGCATAGATGTCAGGTGTCAGTCCCAAAATTTAGCTAATATGGATGACCGACCCCCTGCTTTCCCCATCATCTGAGCTCATGGTCTTTATTTCTTTTGGGTGATCCTCTGAGCAGTGGGGGTGAGACCTGTTCCCACAGATTCAGCTCTAGCAGCGTATTAGTTCCTTTTTGCAAAAGATCAGAACTGGCCCAATGATTAGAAAATGTTTAGGCTAAGTGGAACGAGAACTATGTTAGCATGACAATCACATTTAAGGAGCCAGGCTTAGCTCCTGAATCTCCAGTTGCTGAGAAGGTACAAAATCATGCTTGAAACAACCAGATGTTAGTAATCGATCCAATATGTAGGAATATATTAATAGAATTCAGTCCAAAAGAGAATTTTTATATTTGTTTTAAAGAAGCTGGGCGTACCCAATATATGGTTTTCCTTGCAGAATACATTTTCCTTGTGGAATAAGTATGTACATATTTTCCCTCTAAGATACACGCAAATAAAAAGTCTAAAGGGAATAATGATTTATTTCCAGGAGTTTTCAACTTTTGGATTTGTTTGCTTTCTTGCCTCCATTAGATTTATGGCAATTCGTTCCATGAGATAATGTCATCAGACCACATGATAATCTTAACCGGTCAAAATGTGTGGTAATTTTTATCCTTTAATTGTAGGCTTAAGCCTTCTTCACTTTATTTGATGAATCATTCTGTCTATGGGGAAAGAATCAAAGAGTCTTTGTCAGAAATGGTGTAGGGTCTCCTGCTTGGGTGGAGGGTTGGACTAGATGACCTACAAGGTCCCTTCTTACTCTGTTAATCTTTGTCTCTCTTCTTGCCTCTCAGTTGTGGTTGTTGTAAGGTCAACTTGGGGGCAATATTTCAAGAGCCTTGAGCTAGGGTTGTAGTAGAGATCCATGCATCAGCCACCATGTTATTGAGCAACTGGGGGAAATTGCTATAACTCAGCTCAGCTGTCCTCATCATAGCATTGATACAAAGGTGGTGAAAGAAAGAAGCAGGAATGTTGTAGAATGAGTGCCAATAGAGAGTCTTCCAGTCCAACTCCTTGTTTGAGCAGGAGACCCTACACCATTTCAGACAAATGTGTTCTGACTCAAACCCTTTTCCAATAAAGCAAACAATAACCAAAGGGAACAGAAACCTTTTAATGAGTCTTACAAATCCCCGGTTAAAAGGCTGCTGCAAACTAATTAACTTTGATAAGCACAAACCTCGTCAAAACTGTGCAAGACTGCCAAGAATCACAGAGAAGAAATGTTTCGCAACGCAAGAGTCTTCAAATACCAGCTAAGATACTGCAATGTCCATGAGGCTGGAGTTTCAAAACGCTTTTGCTTCCTACCAAGAACATCCAATTCACAGCTGGCTTTTATCTTCTTGAAGGAGGGGCCATTACCTTGCAGCCTTACTCCCGGAGTCGCCTGTGCTGTTGTAGCTGCTCTTTCCTGCGAGCAACCCTGCGCACATGCGCACTTGGCACAGGCTCCTCGGGAACCTCCTTATCGTGCTGCCAGTCCCCACAATCTCTGAAGGCAACAGTCCACTCCCTAATGGTCCTGGCCCCTCATCTGAGTCCTTGCTCTCCTCAGCTGTCTACACCTGCTGCCGGCTAACCACAACAAAATGGTTGTCCAGTCTCTTTTTGAAATCCTCCTGTGGTGGAGTACCCACAACTTCTGAAGGCAAGCTATTCCATTGGTTTAATTGGTTGGTTCACCATTAAGAAATGTCTCTTTAGTTCTAGGTTGCTTCTCTCCTTGGTCAGTTTCCAAGCATTGTTTCTTGTCTTGCCTTTTGGTGCTTTGAGAAATATTGTAATATCTCTCATCTTTGTAGGAGCAAGGACATTGCTATCATGTCACCCTGGTCCTTCTTTTCATTAGACGAGACGTACCCAATTCCTATAACCGTTCTTCATACGTTTTAGCCTTCAGCCAACTAATCATTTTTGTTGCTCTTCTCTGCATTCTTTCTAGAGTCTCAACGTCTTTTTTTATAGGGTGGTGACTATAACTGGATGCAGAGTTCCAAGTGGGGTCTCACTAAGGCTTTTAAAGCGGTACTAAAACTTCCACATGATATTGATTCTATCCCTCTGTTAAGGCAGCCTAGGATTGTATTGGTTTCTTTTAGCTGCTGCCACACACTGTCCTGGCAGAAAACTAAAGTATTCAGGGAATGAAAAAGAAAAGCCCAAGCTATCATGGATCTCCTTGTTTTGGGGTCCTGATTTGTTGAGGTAATTCCCCGTTAGGAGAATGAGCGCATACAGGGAGACGTAGTGAGAGAAGTGTTTGAATAACACACACACAGCACACAGATACACTGTACAGTAAATGTTGGTTTTTACTTTCAGCAAAGGTTTAAGCAAAGTTCAAAATAAGCAGTCCAAAGTCATTCACAGGTAAAATCAGTCAGTTTTCAGTCCAGGGATAATCCAATATCAAAGTCCAGTGTCAAAAACAGTTCAGTATCAGACTTACATCAAATCCAAGAATAACAGTCAATTAGGAGGAACGGCAATATTCTCCAACAGAAGGAAACAGAGACTCACTGAGACACACTCTCTTCTGAGACTAAGACTAAACAACCCAGGTTTCTGGCTCCATCTTATGGCCGTTTGAGAAACCACACCCAATTACACTTTTAGGATTCTCTTAAAGATACAGTTTTAAAATGTCTATCCTGGTTTATATATTTCCAACCCAAATTACTGTTAGGTGACTTATATTCCTAACATGATTTACGTATTACATGGCACATCATATAAGCACATTGTTCTGACCCAGAACTCCAGCAGGATTTGGGCCTTTACTCCTATAATGATTCTACATTGTTCTGACATTGCTTTGACATTGTTGCTCTCGTGGCATTGGCTCACTTCAAGTCATAGTTAGGGCAAATGCCCTTGCCTGTCATTTACATTTATTACAATATTTCTACCCCTCACACCAATAAACACCCCCCTTACACATTTCATGAGCCATTCAGTTGGACCATGAATCATAGGGCGCTAATGGGAGCTTTTGATGGGCTGGGGACAAAAACAGCTACCGAACCACTGAGAGGTTGCTTAGTGACATGGTCATTGGAAGGCGAAACAAAAGAATGCATTCTTCTTGGTACGCGTTTCCCCTGCCGTTGCAGTGAAGCATGCTTTTCTCGAGAAGAAAATCCTCATGAAAGCAGACCGCTGTGAAGATCTTAATAGCACTTGTAGGGTTTGATTATTATTAATTCCTTTTCTCCTTTCTTTAATTTGCCAAACGTGCTTCATTATACACACGATTTGGAAGGGAAGGGAAAGCGTTTGCATTTAGCAAAGGACATCCCACTAGCCTTTCTCAGATATACGCCTGCTGAGAAAGAAATGAACTTTCTCCCGTGCCTTAAATGAAAGCAGAGCGATAAGAAGAACGGCAAGCTTTCCATTCCAGAGGGAAACAGTGGGTTATCTAACAGCACACAGCATATCTGGTCACAACCAGGGTTTACAGAGGGTTATAAAGACCAGCTTTGTTTCTCCAGGTATAGTAACTAGGATAGAAGATAGGAGCATTTTGGAACGCACTCACCGCTAGCCAGGTTAATTTTTGTCAGCTTAAAACTGGGGAAGGGCTCCGGTCTTAGCAACCCACCCTCCATGAATTGGACCAATTCCTTTTGGCATTCTGCTCTAACTGGCTGTCAAACTCAAAACCTTCCCCTTGGAAAGCAGCCTCAACCACAAGACAATTGCATGACTGGAATTCTTTAACAGGAAGAGAGGCACAACTGCAATAAATCTTGCCTTTTTGAAAAGGAATCAGGGGGATTTCTGCACCACCACTTCCATTCTTCGCTTTCCTCAAAGGAAATCATCTTTGACCTGCCAACCTTGAAACACTGAGAACGAGGAAGAGAAAGACACCAGTCCTATTCTTGGGCTGCCATGTTCCGCAGGAACACACATTTCATCATCCCTACACCGTTAAAAAAAAGGGAAAGGAAATAAATTGCTTACATCTTTTATTTCCCCATCCTTAGCATATTTGTGTATGTGCCTGATTGGTTGTTCATTTAAAAAAAAAGTTCCAATGGTTCCTTTGAGGGGGAGTTAAACCTCGGAAGAGTTTCTTGTTGGTGGTGTAGGTGGTCCTTGACTTACGGCCACAGGTAATCCTCGACTTACGACCACAAGTAAGCTCAATGTTTCCGTTGCTAAGGGAGACATGTGAGTTAAGTGAGTTTTGCCTCATTTTACAACCTTTCTTGCCACAATTGTTAAACTAATCACTGCCGTTGTTAAGTTGGTAACAACCGTTGTTAAGTGAATGTGGCTTCCCCATTGACTTTGCTCTGTCAGAAGGTTGCAAAAAGGGATCATGTGATTTTTGGGACACTGCAACCGTCATAAATAGTCAGTTGCAAAGCAGTAGACTTTTGATCACTGACCATGACGATGCTGCCAAGGCTGTAAGTCTGAAAAATGGCCACAAGTCCCTTTTTTTTTAAGTGAATGGTCACTAAATGAACTGTTGCAAGCCAAGGACTACCTGTACACAGCAGATGATCTCCAAAGAAACGGACTCGGGTTTTGAACCCAACTGACATCATGAGATCACAGAAGATGCTTTTGTCAAGCTGTTAACTATAACGTTGGTTTGGAGAAGAACCCCGAAACAGGAACAAGTATCAATAGGAGCAATAGCAAAACAGCACTTAGATTTAGATGCCGCTTCGCAGTGCTTTGCAGCCCTCTCTAAGCAGTTTACAGAGTCAGCCTATTGCCCCCCAACAATCTGGGCCCTCATTTTACCCACCTCGGAAGGACGGAAGGCTGAGTCAGCCTTGAGCCTGGGGAGAATCGAACTGCTGGAAATTGGCAGAATTAGCCTGCAATTTTGCATTCTAAGCACTGTGCCACCACGGCTCTGGTGATCAGAGCTATGCATGTGTGCTCTGAAATAAGCCCAGTTCTGTTCCAGGGAGCTTCCTTTAAAGTCCAGAGCAGAATCTCCCACATCCAGTCTCTAACCTTGAATGCAGGAAACGTTAATGGCAAAGTTGCTTTATCTGGTTTGGGCTTCACTTACCTTAGGTGTTAATCAGTGGCAACCTTCAGATCATCGGTGATGTTCGTCTTACCGTGTTTCCCTGCACCCTCAGTGCCACCTTCACTCTCATCATGAGCAGGAGAAGTTCTTAATTGAGCCTTGTATCCATTGCAACTTTGAGATATTCACTCGCTTTAAAGGGCCCCGAGCACATTTTGGTACATGCATTCTGGGCCACTTTCACCTGCATGCGATCAAAACTCTATTCCAGTGGTGGCTAAACTTTTGGGGCTCCTGTGCCAAAAATTGTGCGCGTGCTGTGCTGGCACACAGAAGGCAATGCGCCCCCCCCCACACGTATGCACGTGCAACTCTCAACCCACCCCCGCTGCCCCCTTACCTGCACTGTGCCTCACAGCTGATTTTCGGTCAGTTTGAGGCCTTTTTCGGCCTCCCAGAGGCTCGAGGAAGGCTTTTGCAGGCTTCTGCAAGCTTTGCAGGCTGAAAACTAGCCCCGTTTTGTCTCTTCCAATATTTTCAGAAAAACAGGAAGTGATAAAACGGGGCCCACAAAGCGGAAAAACAGGAAGTGACAATTTTCGGCCTACAAAGCCTGCAGAAGCCTTCCTCAAGCCTTTGGGAGGCCGAAAAAGGCCTCAAACTGGCCGAAAATCAGCTGTGAGGTGCGCACATGTGCGGTGAGGTAAGTTTGCCTGCAGCTCGCGTGCCAGCACAAATGGCTCTGCGTGCCACCTGTGGCACACGTGCCATAGGTTCACCATCACGGAGCTAGTCTGTACAGGCAGTTCAATACACCTTCCCATTGCTGGTTTGATGATAGAGTCGGTCCTTCGCATTGGTTCATGGCATGAAACGGGCTGCCTTCTTGTTTTAATTTCAGGCAGCAAAATCTCACAGGCCAACCCTCATAAAACTGAATGGCAATCATTAGGAATCATTCATCTGGAGGGGGTTTAAGGGGGACATACAATTCACACACACACGCACACACACACACACACACACACACACACACCCAAGCTTGCAACAATGTGCATTCACAATAGAGGCAACCCCAGGTTTTAACCTGCCATCAAAATGATAAGAGCATTGGGCCATTGTACTGGAAGAGCTGATCTCTTGACCAAAAAAAGGACGGGACTTGCAACATTACTTTTATCATCATGAAGAAGAGGGAGTCAAATTATTCTCCTAAGCACCTGAGGGCAGGACAAGAAACAATGGATGGAAATGAATCAAGGAGGGAAGCAACCCAGCACTAAGGAGGAATTTTCTGGCAGTTAGAATAAGTCAGAATCAGTGGGACAACTTGCCTCCAGAAGTTGTGGCTGTTCTAAGACTGGAAGTTTTAAAGAAAAGATTGGACAACCATTTGTCTGAAATAGTATAGGGCAGTGGTGGCTAACCTTTTTCGGCTCCCATGCCGATAATTGCACGCGTGACCCAGAAGGCAATGCATGCTGCCCCCCCCCACGCCCCCTGCGCATGCACATGCAACCCCCCGATGCACATGCATCTCTGCACATGCGCGCACGATCCCCCCTCACGCACCATGCGTCTGCGCATGCTCGTGCAATACCCTTGCGCACAACCTGTCTGCGCATGCATGTGTGATTCCCCTTGCGTGCAGAGCATCTGGGCATGCGTGCACAATCCCCTCATGTGCAGTGTATCTCTGCGCATGCGTGTGCGTCTCCCTTGCACCCCTCTGCCCCCTGCGCATATGTACCAGATACCCGATAATCAGCTGTCAGACAGCAGTGGGGCTCTCCCCGGTGACCTCTCGCGTGCCGGGGGAAATGGCTCTGCGTGCCACTTCCGGCCCGCGTGGCGTAGGTTCGCCAACAGTGTTTCCTGCCTAAGCAGGGGGGGTTGGACTAGAAGACCTCCAAGGTCCCTTCCAACTCTGTTATTCTGTATTCATTTGCTCTCCTTGTTCTCCATCCTTGCCCCACTCCCCCCGAGCTCTGTGTGACAGCATTCCTTCACAGATGGTCCTTGAAGGCCATGCATCTCCCTAAGGTTCCTTCATAGTATAATCATAGTTTCTTGGACTAGCCACAAGGAACTGTATGCTAGAAGGTGTAGTAATTCTAATGGCCTCCTTCCCATGACATATTAAGCCCAAATTAAATCAGGTTCATTCTGTTCCCAGCCGGTACGTTCATGCTTCTTTAGCATGACCCAACGCAGGAAAACAATGAAAGCGAAAGGAAGGGATGGAATTGTTCAGCAGGAGATTCCCCAACTTTGCCTTTCCCGATGCAGACAGCTGGTCGTTACTTATGTGCAGAGCGCAGCAGCCTTGCAAACATGGCTTCGGCAGTTCCATTTATTCTGTGGCATGAAATTAACAAGTGATTCTCTTGTGTTTCAGTGGTGCTGGATTTATGGTAATCAGAAATAATGAGAAAGACTGGTGAGGTGGAGGGTGGGTTGGTTGAAGGGAAAAGGGGCAACTGGAGGAGAGAGAGAGAGAGAGGGAGGGAGGGAGAGAGAGAGAGAGGGAGGGAGAGGGAGAGAGAGAGAGAGGGAGAGAGAAATCAGGCAGAAGTGAAGTGCCTTCTTGGAGAAGTCGAAAACAGGTGTCCTTTGTTCTCCTTGCCTCTTGCTGCAATGCTGACAGACTGCCTGAAAGATCAGGAACTCTTCCCCATGGGAGAAACTGGTTCTACGTTACACAGCAGCCAGTCTTGAATAGTGATAGCATTTAGCAATAGCACTTAGACTTATATAGTGCTTCACAGTGCTTTACAGCCCTCTCTAAGCAGTATATGCAGTCAGTATAAAGGTAAAGGTTCCCCTCGCACATATGTGCTAGTTGTTCCCGACTCTAGGGGGTGGTGCTTATCTCCGTTACAATGCCGAAGAGTCAGCGCTGTCGAAAGATGTCTCTGTGGTCATGTGGCCAGCATGACTAAATGCCGAAGGCGCACGGAACACTGTTACCTTCCCACCAAAGTGGTCCCTATTTTTCTACTTGCATTTTTGCGTGCTTTCAAACTGCTAGGTTGGCAGAGGCTGGGACAAGTAACGTGAGCTCCCTCAGTTACGTGGCACTAAGGATTCGAACCGCCGAACTGCCGACCTTTCTGATCGACAAGCTCAGCGTCTTAGCCACTGAGCCACCACGTCCTTACACAGTCAGCATACTGCCCCTCAAAATCCTCATTTTACTAATCTTGGAAGCTGAGTCAACCTCGTGCCGGTCAGAATTGAAAGTGCTAGCAGTGAGCAGTGAATTACCCTGCAGTACTGCCTTCTAACTCCTGTGCTACCACAGCCAGTCATTCTCCAATTCCTGCCTATCCCTATAGATCCCGTGACTTCACCTTGGCAGATCACTTGGGGGAACCAGACAGCTGCATTGCAAACAAGGAAGAGGGAATGGAAACAGATTTTCCTGGGCTTCAAATGCCTCCCCCCTGGCCCCCAAAGATTGGACTGCAAAAAGCAGTTTCCAAGATTGGATGTGTGTGTGTGCAGAAACAGATGTCACAGCTTTAACATTCCTTTGATCCTTTGCTGGAGGACTGGAATGGCAGATATATGTCCACCATGCTTGCTAGGCTGCTGGAATGCCCTTGGCATATGCTGATGGAATGGCATTGGATGCCAAGGAATAGAATTACGGGACCGAGATGGGGGAGCACAAGGGAAGGAGGAGCTCATCCATCATCTGCTGGCCTTTCTCTATGGATTCAACGCAACTTAGAACTTCTCCCCATCCTGACCGACACCAGGAGGCAAAGAAGAACCGCGAAGTCTGTCAGCCAGCGCCACAAAAGTAAAATGAACACAGGTAGCCCTCGGCTTACCCACACAGTTCATTTAGTGACCATTTAAAGTTACACGGCATTGAAAAGAGGGACTTAGGAATGTTTTTCACACTTACAACAGTTGCTGCATTCCCCCTAGTCACGTGATCAAAATTCAGATACTCGGCCATTGAGTTATAATGGTTTGCAGTGTCCCTGGGGTCACGTGATCAGCTTCTGTGACCTTCTGACAAACAAAGTCAATGAGGAAGCCAGATTTCCCTTCACAAGGGTGTTGCTAACTTCACAACTGCAGCAATTCACTTCACACTGGTGGCCAGAAAGATTGTAAAATGGGGCAAAACTCATTTAACGGACGTCTCGTTTAGCAACAGCAAGGCTGGGCTCGATTGTGGTTGTAAATTGAGGATTCCCTGGACCACCTCTTTTCTTCGGATGACTGCTGCATGGAACAACATGTGTATATTTCTTAACTTCTGAAAGGCAAGCAGGCTCGTGGCTGTAGGAAGGGTATTGCGGAGGGGAGTCTATCACAGAGAAGCCCCCTCCCGACCATCAGCCGACTCTTCCCAAGCTTGGGTGCAAAATGCGATCCCGTTGTTGGCAGGTATATTGGGAAAAATATAATCTCCTTTTGATCCCCAGCAATTGCAGTGTTTTTGCAGTGGGGGGGGAACCATCCGTTTCACACACACCCCTCCCCCGAGGCTCTGTTTCTCATGACAGCTTGTGTAACAACTGTAAAAAAAAAAAGAGTAGCCGATCGAGAGCAGCATCTTGGGTCTCCGCCTGCAGGCCTTCCAATCCAACTCTTCCTCTGGCTGAAACCTGACAGATGGCACAGCTCCACAATGTGATGAGATGCCCCAACATCCTTTCAGTCTGGCCAGATGTTTGTAGCGGCTCAGCCTCTTCCCCATCATGAAGGCTTCTCGGTGCTTTGCATCGGCTATTCTCACCACAGTCTTGTTTGTCATCCCTTGGTGGCATTTCCAGTTCAAGGTGACGATAGGCTCATCATTTAAAGTACACACACACACACACACGCACACACACACACGCACACACACATCCAAAACCAGCAAATTGCTCTCCTGCAGGATGGCCTTGCTGATGACTCTCGTGTCTATTTTGCCTCCGACGACTGTCACGGCTTCCTTCCTCCTGAGCCATCTTTCTGTTTGCATTGCTTTTTATTTCTTTTTATTTGTTTCCATACGTTGCACCGGTGTGCTCTCTAAGACTTCATTTTCCTTGGCAACTGATCTTCAAGGATTTCATTCACATTATTTTTAATGAAATTATGCGGGAATTTCTTACCGACATTTCTGCTCCCCCACACACTGTCTTTTTACCTTGCCAGAATTTGTGCCTTTATAACGTTTCAGCGACATACCACTCTTTTAGTCACTGACTGCGTGATGTTTCTCATAAAAAAAACCAGATTAAAGGATTAAATGAGGCCCACCTAACTAGAAGCAGGACGCATGCAAGATCTTAACTTTCAGAGTTAACATTCAAAGCATACACAGGGGCATGGCATCACATCTCTGCTTCTATTTTGACAACTTAAGGAAAGGTGGGCTGTATACCATTCTGATACTCTCTAGATATCCCTTCTAGATATTCAGTGACAACAGGACCCGGATAGATCCTAAATCTAATGCTCTGCATATAGTCATCTGAAATGCATAGCTCTAAACCAGGATGGTCGTGGTTCTTGTGGTAAAAGTCATGTAAAACCTCTTACATGAGGATGTGGGCTAATGTAATATCTAGATCTCTCTGCTTTGAGAAGGTAAGGAAAAGAGAATTGTATATTCCATTCTGATATGATCCATGGTGGTGCAGTGGTTAGACTGCAGTATGGCAGGCTAACTCTGCCGACGGACAGGAGTTTGAGTCCTGACTGGCTCAAGGTTGACTCAGCCTTCCATCTTCCGAGGTCAGTAAAATAAGGACTCAAATTGTTGGGGGAAATACAGTATGATGGCTCTGTAAAATGGTCAGAGAGTAAAGCACAATGGAACAGTATATAAATCTAAGTGCTATTGCTATGGAGTTGGCATAGATTTGAAGAAAGAGCATTCTTGTTGCTACTTACCAATTGTTGATCTCCTCACTCTTTCCTCTTAATACATTTTCTATGTAAGAAAAAAAGGGAGAGGAGGAAAAACATAAAAACTTATCAATAGATGACACCATTTGAGTCCTCTGTACAGTGGGATTTTATAAATGTTGCGTACACAATAAAATTCTCACATAGGCGTACTTTATTGTACTAATATGCTTTGTTTGGATTTGGCAAAGCATATTAGTGTTGAATGTTGCTTATACAATAAACAAAACTGTGGCTTGTAAACATCTTGGGTCAATAGTTTTATATAGGAATTGTGCCACCGTGGTTGTATCCACAAACCATGATTAAAACAAACCATGACCCAGCACACAACATAATTTCAATACCGGGTTCCTACATTGGACTGTGACCAAATGAAGCAAACCACATTGTGGTTTTATACAATGTGTGAATACAGCTGCTGTTATTTTAAACCATGATTTCATGTTGTTTTGGTAAATAGAATTGGGTAGATGCCTTGACTTGTTACTTAAAAACCATTCAAACTTATATTGGGCTTGGAATAGGTGCTTTATGGCCCCTAAAACACTTCTGGCTATTGGAAAATGTCCTGCCAACCCCCCACAACCCTCCCCAAGTCATGTGATCATATTCCAGGCATTTGTCAACTGGCATGCCTTTATGACTGGCTGTTCCATATTGCAGTTATAGGGCTGTGATTTGCAACATTTTTTTGCCAATTTTCAGAGAAATCGAGTATGAGAGAATGGGTATGATTAACAACCATGTGATTCACTTAACAACCAGTGCAAAAATGTTATAAAATTGGATTCAGTTACTAGGGCTACCTTGACTTAGACCATAACAATCTACAACTTGATTGCAAAACAATCTACCAAACTTGATTGCAGGAAATACGACTTCAGCAACGGAGTGGTCAATGTCTGGAATACTCTACCTGACTCTGTGGTTTCTTCCCTAAACCCCAAAAACTTTAACCTTAGACTGTCTACTATTGACCTCACCCCTTTCCTAAGAGTTCTGTAGGGAGCGTGCATAAGTGCACCAATGTGCCTACCATCCCTGTCCTATTGTTTCTTTTATATATTTTTTATTTTTCTTGTATGTATCCATGTATTCATAACTATGTTTTTACTTATACCTATTATCTTGTAAGCAATTGACAAATAAAAATAAAATAAAAATAAATAAATAAACTGGAAATCTAGCCCCAGTTCAGGTTGTAGGACAAAAACGACTTATAATTTTAAGCTACAAATTGCAGTGGCATGATTCATGCATTCTAAATTAAAAACCAAATAATCCACATTATGATTTAGCAAGGTGTATGTTTTATTCAACAGGCTATGGATAAAACAAAGCATTCCTTCCTATGATACATGAACCCAGCCTATGATGGCCTATATATCTACTGCTCAAATACTCCCTGACATTACACTGGCTTAGATATTTACATTGACTCGGATTCTGTGCTGTCATTCTATGAGCAATTTCCCATAGCGGATTTAAAGTATTATCGAACTGGCAGACAACTATACTGGCATAACATTGCTGCCTCTATCATGTCACCCCAGTGGTGCTGCCAAATGGTGCTATCCTTATTTGTTGTGAGTAGGGCAAGTCAAAGAAAAATAACTGATAAATGCTCTTCCTTCCTTTTCACCAGGCTTCAACAGCAAGCAGAAAGTCGCCATCCTTTACCGCAGGGGCCTTCAAACTTGACAGCTTTAAGACTTGTGGACTTCAACTCCCAGAATTCCTCCTCCAATCACGTTAGCTCAGGAATTCTGGGAGTTGAAATCCACAAGTCTTAAACTTGCCAAGTTTGAAGGCACCCTTGGCCTAGTTGCTTTCTCAGCAATGATGTCAGAGCAGCAACAATCTGCATGAATGCATCATAATTTTGTGGCGGCTTGTCCGGATTTCAGGAGAAGTTAAGAAGGGGGAAGAAGATCCTGAAAAAAATGTCAGAGATATCCATTCCTTTCCTTCTTCTCCTTAACGGGGACCATGGTGATACCCAATCAGCAGATGACCTGAAATCAATTGTGACTCTTCAGCACAGGACCAGCACTTTTTCAAGAGAGGATTTAATCTGTGCTTCAAAATGGGTCTGGCACTCTTTCAAAATAGTATTATATCCATATTTATAAGGAGAGCCTGTAAAGCCTGACCAGTTGTTTGGAAAGCAGAGTCCAGCCATTATAAGCCACCTCTGTGGAAACCTGGTGTCCCACGTTTCCTGCAAACTAGAGCCCAAATGGCCACAGAGGGAGACTCTATCAACTAGTGAGTCTGCTTGCAACCACCTACAGTAGCCAATAGGAGCTGTGCAAATCTCGAACTTCTTCTTTTTTTTCCCCAGCCACTTTTTGAATAACGGTTCCAGATCATATCCATGGCCAAAATTGTGACAGGAGAAGAGGGAAAACACCGCTTTAAAACCATGGATGATTTTAATGTGCCTCTGTTTAAAGGCAATTTCATGAGAATAGAACTGCTAGGAGGGCATCTTTGTGAGTCCTAAGTCATATGGAAATATTCAAAAGTGATCTGCCAAAGACAATAGTGCACGTACTGTATTCCTGTCAGATGCTGCCATGCTAAATTAAGCCAAAGGAAGCCACAGACAGGAAGGGAAGCTTTTAAAAAATTTCAGTACATTACGCTCGTTTCTCTGACAAAATTCCTTTTATTAATGCCATGATTTTTAATCAGTTGAACTCCCAAATTGCAGAGAAATACTTTAGTCTTGTCTATATAATTCAGCCAAATTGATTAGCATTTTTTAAATGATAGAATCACAAACCGTGCAAAGACTTAATGAGACCTGCTTAGTTTTGGCCTAGCATACTTTGCAAATCCAGACATTATTGTTTATAAAACGTGGTTTATGACATATAATAACCCAACTAATTGTGGCTTATTCAACAAATCAAGGTTGTGTGATTCCAACTGTAATTTGCTTCTGAAAAAGACTTGGAGCGAAAATTAGATCATTGTACTGTAAGATAATAAAAAGCATTCTAAAGGAAGATAAAGAGGCTGCAGGAGAGAAATAAATTAATTCTTTGGGTTTGTCTTCTCTAAATTAAAAAGATAGAAAAGTTCTGATCAAATTGAGGAGAATCACAGAAACCTTTCTAACTTTCATTAATACATTTTCATCACCATGTCTCTAAAAATTCATAAGTGAAATTGGTGATCTAACAAACAAAAAAATCTAACTTACCTTTTCTGACAAGTTTTGTACCACTCAGAGGACTGACAGTAGGCTACATAATAGCAGTAATTTGAAGAGATCTTGGAGACCTCCAGGAAATTATATACCACTTAGTTTAATGTCTGTTCCAAGAATTTTGCTGAAAGGCTGACCAGCCAAAACAACCGGTGGAGAAAACAGATTTAGAGTTGCACCAGGCCTTAGCATGAGTGGCCCTTTTGTGCTCCTTTGTAAGGACTGCTCCATTTTACTTGCTATTCCTTAAATGATAGCATGCATGTGCGCACACACACACACACACACATACACACAAAAGACAGTGTGAAAGACAGAGACAGAACATGTGGGAAGGCAGAATTTCATATATTTGAATCATAGACACTGTAAAATGTGAGGCAAACAGTATCATGTTACAAAAACTGCATTCTGGATTTATGGAGCAAGTGAGATTCCGGAAAAGCTTGGGAACGATGGCATATCACACGAAGTTCTTTTGCTATTATTTGCTTGTCCAGAGGGACAATCTCTTTTAGCTTGTAGGCCACACTTTTTATTCAGCATGAGGGCCATGAGAAATGCTGAGTGAGATGACAACAAAACCAGAAAGCAGAGCTGAACAGCTTTTTATTTTATTTTACTTTTTATTATTTATTTTAAATTAATTCATTTTTATATTTATTTTTTAAATTAACTTAACAATATTTTATTATTATATTCACTTGTTTATTTATTTACTGGATTTTACCCTACCTTTATACTATAATATAAGCTCATGCCCCTTTTGAGTGTATAGGGGAAGATTAAAAATAAAAAATGGGTATAGTTTGCTCTTGTAATTTGTAGCCAAAGAGAATTTAACTTGTTGAGACTGTGCAGTAAAATTCTGGCTCATTGTTAGAGGAACAGACGGAAGAAGAATGGAATGGATATCCTGGAACTCTAAATGCAAGCAGTCCATATTACAAGACTTGGTTGCAGATCATATTGGTACATATTTCTTTTACAGCAAGGTACAAGAACAAATAATGAATTAAAATAGAAAGCATCCTTCAGCAGCAGCATTTTGCACCAGAGAAACACTCTGGGGAGGGTTTTTTTTAATTAGTATTTGCAGAAAATGTGAAATGACTTGTCCAAGAGCTTTCAACATTACTGAGCCAATGCAAGAGAGCTTATCCCGAATTTCCTACTAAGCTGGCCAGTGTATTAAATCTCCACATTAAAATTCTGCCTAGGCTTGCCGGTAAAGAGAATTCTTTTTAAAAGAACACCATTTTTGTCTCATCCTCGGCTGGATTGATTTCCCCATTACAGCCACCCATTCTTCCGGATTGACTATAAAGAATGAGGGCATTTTGGAGGGCTTTGCAAGTGTGACAATGAAAGAAACATTTTCTACACCCAGAGCAATTAATTGATCTCCTAGCGTCAATATGGCCACCGAGCGGTTGCTTGGCAGAGAAATGAGATGACACACTGCAGCTGTGGAGCAATGGCTTTACTTGCTTCTGACTCAGTGAACTGCAGAGAGAGGACAACCTCAAAATGAGAATAGCTATTAGCTGTCATTGGCAGCATGGATTTTTGTTTTAATAGGAAACAAAGCAGTGATTTCTAAATGGTCTGCATTGTCAGGCTCTTAAGGGTCAGTGCTTCTTGCATTTAGCATGTAATACAGAGAGCCTGTTTGGTGCATTGGTGAAAGTGCTGGCCTAGAAACCAGCAAACTGTGAATTCTAGTTTCATCTTAGACATGAAAGTCAGCTGAGTGACTTCGAGCCTGTCACTCTTCCTTTGCCCACCCCACCCTGCAGGGCTGTTGAGGAGGAAGGAGTATTATGCACGTTTGTTGTCTTGAGTTACCTATAAAATAATAAAGGTGGGATAAAAATTGAATACCAGAGGTGGTATTCAGCAGGTTCTGACCAGTTCTGGAGAACCAGTAGTGGAAATTTTGACTAATTCAGAGAACTGGCAAATACCACCTCTGACTGGCCTCACCCCCATCTATTCTCTGCCTCCCGAGTCCCAGCTGATTGGCTGGATCTTCTTTTGTTGCCCTTCACAGGAGAACGGAGCTGGAAAGCAGGTTAGTGGGATGGGGAGGGAATGGGAATTTTGCAGTAACCTTCCCCCCAGGAGTGGGGAGGGAATGGAGATTTTACAGTATCCTTCCCCTGCCACGCCTACCAAGCCACACCCACAGAACCGGTAGTAAAAAAATTTGAATCCCACCACTGTCTAATACACATGAAAATACATCTATATTTGATGCCACTAGTTCTTGGCCTTGAGGAAATCTCATATATAGAAACATACCCGAACTTCTCCAAGATGGCTTTAGAAGAGGGTGCACAAGCTATTGTGTCTGGGACCCTTCCTGAACATATTAAGGCAGGGTATGGTTAGGACATGCACGGACAGTGGGCAAGGACAGGATTTGGGTGTGCTAAGTGTTTATGATATAAAAGAATATGAATATTAATGAATAGATTAGTATTGGTATTGATAATATTGTATAATTTTAGAATGTACCAAATAGAATCCCAGTGTAAGTTAGGTATTTTATATTAAGTATTATGAATGTAGGGGAGAGAGGTAAAGGCGTCATACTCCAATTAGTGTACAGGAGAAGCTTTTTTTTTTAAAGAAGAAAGATAAATCGATAGCTGGAAATAAACAGACAAAGAATAATAAACATTATGATTTGAATTGAGATGAGATAAATAAAATAAAATTAAGAGAATCTAAGAGAGAGAAGAAGCTATATAAAAAATTGAAAATGGTAATAAGATATGGAATGGCATATAAAATGAATATGAATTTGAGTTGGTGTCTGTACAAAGAGTTTTGACCCGGGATTAAGCAACTTTCAGAAAAGATGTTTTTTTTAATGTTTATATGTTTTGTGTTCTTATGTGTTTATGTTTGAATGAGCTAATAAAACCTTGGAGAAAGGTTAGAAAAGGACAATGGAGAGAAAGATAGAAGAAAATAAAGCAAGTTAGAAAGGGAAAATATGTGATTGTAAGGAAATGTGTTTATGTTGTAAAACTTTCAAATAATTTTTAGAAATTTTTAGAAAAAAAGGTTTTATGTTTATTTTGTATGTTTTGTATGCTTTTAAAAATTAATAAAATTTGTTTTAAAAAAAAATCGGTTAGGGAGGCAATCCTGATTTAGAGTTTATGGATGGCCACCACAGATTTAGAAGCTAGAGAAATACCTGACAGGTAGTTAGCTGGACTGGTTTACGATACTCCAGCTCTTTGAGATACCTATCCAAGATCAAGAACCACCATGAGCTGTTTGGAGTCAGAAAGTTTTCCTGCACTAATTCATAGTGTTGCTACTATTAAATCAATGGCAAAACAAAATAGCACTTTTGGTCCTGTAAGGTAAGGCTGGAAGACAACTTAGATATACAAGTAACAACTTCTACCTTAATGCTACTTTAGCCTACACCCAAATTCGGCCACATGAAAACATACATATCTCAGAGTCCAAAGTCCCAACAGAAGAATTAATTTTACAAAAAATTGCAGATTGCGCAGAAATGGACATGCTCACACTTAAAATAAAGGAAAAAGAGGAATCCGATTACTACTCAGTATGGCATAGATGGTATGAATGGTTACAAAATAGAGATAAAAATTGAAACAGAATGATTAAAAAGGAGAATACTCAAGATAGTGATACATTGACATGTAGATATGCAGATAGATAGAATAAAGTTAGATATTAACAATTATCAATGAGAGATATGTATATAATAATCACTAAAGACAGATATATATATATATAATTATTGAAGATATGTACGAATAGTTGATAGAAATTTAAGACAATAACGTATGTGGATGTAAACGCTGTCAAAAATGTAACTACGATTTGTATTAATAGAAAACAATAAAAATATTATTAAAAAAGAAAACATACATATCCCAAACCTAGAGAATACCCCTAGATGGCACCTGCTGAATCTCAAATGATTATTCGTAATAAAAACCCAGTTGAAAGCTAAAACCCGGTGAAGGCTAAAGCACAGTACGAACAGTTGTGGGAAGTGGGGATGTTCTAGTTTAATGAAGAAAAGGGCTAGGGGTGACATAGCAATCTTTCAATATTTGAGGTGCTGTCACAGAGAAGAGGCGGCGCGATCTCCAAAACATCTGAGGGCAGGACAAGTATTAAGAGATGGAAGATCCAATCTAGAAGTAAGGAAGACTTTCCTGTCAGAGAGAACAACTAATCAGTGGAACAGCTTGCTTCCAAAAGTTGTGGGCGCTCACTGGAGGTTTTTAAGAAGAGATTGGACAGCCAATTGTCTGGAATGGTATAGGGCAGCGGTGGCTAACCTTTTTGGGCTCCTGTGCCAAAAATTGTGCGTGTGCTTACATGTTTGTGCTCGCGTGCCAGCACTCAGAAGGCAATGTGTGCCCCCACACGCCCCCTACACATGTGTGTGCAATTCCACCCCAGCCCCCACCCCCCCGCCGCCCCCTTACCTGCACTACGCCTCACAGCTGATTTTCAGCCAGTTTGAGGCCTTTTTCGGCCTCCGAAAGGCTTGAGGAAGGCTTCTTCAGGCTTCTACAAGCTTTGTAGGCCGAAATCTAGCCCCGTTTCGTCACTTCTGGTGTTTTCAGAAAAACAGGAAGTGACGAAACGGGGCTAGATTTCGGCCTACAAAGCTTGTAGAAGCCTGCAGAAGCCTTCCTCAAGCCTTTGGGAAGCTGAAAAAAGCCTCAAACTGGCCAAAAATCAGCTGTGAGTTGCACACATGGGCTGAGGTAAGTTTGCCTGCAGCTCGTGTGCCAGCACAAATGGCTCTGCGTGCCACCTGTGGCATGCTTGCCATAGGTTAGCCATCACGGGTATAGGGTCTCCTGCTCAAGAAGGGGGTTGGACTAGAAGACCTCCAAGATCCCTTCCAACTCTGTTATTCTGTATTCTGTAAATTGAGTTGAGATTTCGTGAGACTGCCCAACTCAACTTGCGACCACAACTGGGATCAGAATTTCTCTTGGCAGTTGTTAAGTGAGTCATACCCAATTTTTACAATCTTTTTTTTTTGCCATGGTTGTTAAATAGATCGCTGCAGTTAATAATATAGTTGTTAAGCGAATCTGGCTTCCCTCCATTGATTTTGCTTGTCAGAAGCCAGCTGGGAAAATTGGAAATGGCAACCGCATGACATTGGGACACTGCAACTGTCATAAATATATGCCAGTTACCAAGCAACGGACTCATATAACCATGGGGATGCTGCGATGGTTGTAAGAGCAAGCATCAGTTGTAAGTCACTTTTTCCAGTGTCGGTGCAACTTCACTCACTAAATAAATGGTTGTAAGCCAAGAACCACTCATAATAACAACAACAATAAGAACAAAAACCCAACAGAAGTAACCACTTTGTTTTTAAAAATGGAATGAAAACTGAAGTACACTCATTTACTCTCTTCTTTGGTATTTCCATATGGGGCATATTTCCCCATTAGTGGAATCTTGTATGAATCAGTCTGAACTTTTCAATATAATATTTCCTAGAATACAAGGAAGAGGAAAGCCAACATCTGAAATCTTCAAGACTTGCTCCATCCTTCTGCTCCTGGTTTTTAGTAGGCTGTTGTCATTCATGTGCTCTTACCCTTTCTATCTATGCTTTTGTTGCTTTTAACTGTACTTTTTTGTTGTTGTTTTTTCCCCAATGGTGCAATTCTTCCATGGCCAAAACTGCACCATCTGCAGGCAGGAAATTATTACCAGAAATATTATCTATAAACATGAAAAAGATATGCTTCAAATAGCCCAATGACATCAGAATAAATTCAGATATATGAATTGGCAAGGAAGAGGAATTCAATGGAATAAAGGAGACCTGGCTGGCTGAGATGTTGAAATGAAGCACAAAACACTCATGAATTCAGTTTTGAGATCACCAAACTTTACAAGACTCTGGGCAGCTCACAGCCTAGAAGCAAGAAAATAGTAAAACAATAAGAACAAAGATGATATGCATCTGGAAGAAAAAAAATACTTAATAGAGTGTAATTCTCCAGGGACTCAAAATACCCCTATCCAACAAAGCCTTTGGGAAACAGCCAGCTTTCTATAATTTGTTTGAATGTATGGATCTCTGGGGAGATGGTTTTGCAGAGGCAGCTGTTGCAACAGAGAAGGCACACTTCGTACATCCCAAGAGATGGACGTTGTTTAATCAAAGGAAATTGGAGTGCACTGTTCAGTCTTACAGACTAGGTGGAAATAGATGGTCCCTCAGACAACCATATGCCATGGAAGGCTTTGCAGGTCAAGGGTCTCCAGCACCAGTTCGTGGACCAGCACTGGGCCGCAGCATGCCAGAAACTGGTCCGTGCAAACAAGCAAAGCTCCATCTGTGGGATGCAGGCAGCACACAAAACCATGCCCCCTCTGGTCCCCGGAAAAACCTCTCTCCACGGAACTGGTCTCTGGTGCCCAAAAGGTTGGGGACCACTGTTGTAGGTGATAAGCAACCCTTTGAATTACATTGAGAAGCCATCCAAGAATCAGTGCAACTCATGGAACTATGGTATCATAGGGACATATCAAAAGTCTCCCCCTTATTGCCTGTGTCAGTACATTCTTGACCAGCTGTAGTTTCTGAATATTCTTTGAGGGTAACTCCATGAGGATTGCATTGGAACACTCCACTAGTGAGGTCACCAGGGCATTAGTGACTACTGGCACACTATATGGATCAAAGCAAAGTTGACCATTCCTGATCATAGTGCCACCTACTCTTCAAGCAAGAGCCATGAGTCCCAGAAAAATAAAACACTCCAAAATGTGCAATGGACTGGAGTGGGAAAGGATAATTCCATTCAGGACTAGAGTTGAAGACTTTCCAGGGTTGGGGGGTCCCATATATACTCAGCTACTTAGTCTTCTCAGGATTGAGCTGGAATCAGTTTTGTTGTAGTTTCTATCTGCAGCAGGATGTCTGTCAGTCAGTCATAGCAATTATACATCAACTTTGTTCCCACTGCTGATGTTCTAGAACAGGGCTGTCAAACTCCTGGCCCATGGGCTGGATGCATCATGCGCTGGCCACGCCCATGCCTGGTTTAGCCAAGGGGGGGAAGTCCCAATACATCACATGACGCTGCCGTGATGATGTGAGTTTGACACCCTTGTTCTAGAACAGGGGTTGCCAACCTTTTGGACCTCAGGGAACACCAAACTCATAATTTTAAATCCTGCAGACCACTAATATGAATTTTGACTGACGGTGGCTTGCTGATGTTGGTGTGAAAGTCGGTCCCATATTCCAGAGCTGCAGTAATCACAGGACTGGCCCTTTGGTCATCCCGGAGCAGCTGCTCCTCCACTTGGGTGCACCGGCCTGCCATGGAGCTGCTCCGGGTTGACCGAAGGGTCAGTCCTGTGATTACTGCAGCTCTGGAATATGGGACCGACTTTCATACCAACATCAGCAAGCCACCCTGGGGCAGATTTTCCTCCCCTGCCTTTGGTCTTACCTTCCAGTTCCAGCTCACATGGCTCTACTCAAGGTAAGGTTTGCACTCAGCCAAAGGGGGGCGGGCAGTGGGTGGGCTGGCCATGTGGGCGGTGCAGCCTTGTGTTCCTGTGCAGCCTGGATTAATTGCTTTGGGGAGTACTTTTGGGGGGACATTTCTCTGCGGACCACCAAAATTTCCTCACGGACCACCAGTGGTCCCCAGCCCACTGCTTGATGACCACTGTTCTGGAATGTTGCTTTAATAATAACCATTACCAGCTTTAATAATAGCTAAAGTTCCCATTTAAAATAGCAGTATTGTAGCTTTCTTAAAATGTGAGTATTTCTCAGTCTGTTTTTTTCATTCAATAGGTTCCAGTGACAAAGTTGCTCCAAGTAGAGGTTTTTTTAAAAAAAAAAAATCATTTTTTTTTTTTTTATATATGGAGGCTCCTACTTCTCTATAATTCTGAGAACTCAAGAATTTCTTTCTCTTTATATTTTCAAGCTTACCTTCTTCTTGAAAGTGGAAGAGGGGCTATTGGTTATATTTACTGTCACACATCTCAGTGACCATGATGCCTCTTTGACTCGGCACACTTTCCAGTCTGAGAAAGAACTGAGGTTTTTTTTTTTAAATGCAGGACAATGTTTTGCCCAGTACTAATTATTTATTCTCTTTTAATCACCCCCAGCATAATGTTCTTCAGAAGTTTTGAACAATTCCCACCATGTGAGAGTCTTCACTCTAAACAATACTATGGAGAAGGACTTTCTGATTATGCCATAATAATAGACCCCCTCAGGATGCTGTGGTATTGTGGATGGGGTTTATTTGCTGAAATACAAGCAATATGGATGAGTTAATATGATACGTGAATTTAACTGTAAGTTCATACCTTACATCAAGCAATAATGTTGTTTGACTTTGGCGCAGAGTTTGGGTTAAACACAATAATCGTGGTTCTTAATCATAGCTTACAGCATTGGATGTTATAGGTCCAAATAAGACAACAGTGACTTAAGGCTGATATTTATGACCAGTTTGCTCCAGTGCAAATAAGGTTCCTGGCCCGGAAGGGCAGGATAATATGATGTCACATTCTACCCACTGACAACCTACTGGGAAAGCAGTCCTATCTGGTTCATTTCTGAGTTTCATTTCATTACCAGTTCGCCAGTGGAATAGTGAAAAGATTTTCTTTTAAAAATGCACTAATGGAAATTAATCAGGAAAAAAATTGTACAGTACTGTCTTTAAAACAGACTACCTGTGGATATACCAGATGGAGGATATTAAGTATTAATAATTTCCTCAACACTATCCAACTATTTACTATGTCTGCATTACTATTACTATTACTATTACTATTAATCTTCTCATCATTCTTATCACCCATCTCCTCCCACTTGTGACTGTATGACTGTAGCTTTGTTGCTTGTAACTTTATGATTTATATAGACTCTTTCCTAGTATGATTTGATTGCTTATTTGTACCCTATGACTATCATTAAGTGTTGTACCTTATGATTCTTGACGAATGTATCTTTCCTTTTTATGTACAACTGAGACCATGTGCACCAAGACAAATTCCTTGGGTGTCTAATCACACTTGGCCAATAAAGAATTCATTCATTCTTTCATTCAAGTACAAAGGGGAGTGAATGGAGAGGGACTCATATAAAGACCTCTTCCCCTGGAGAAAAAAAAGTCACTGTTTGCTATCTTGGCAGGGTTGAGAAGAGCAAAGAAGCACAAGAACCTGCAAATTAAGGACCATGGCAAATGCTTAACATCAGACCATTGCCATGGCCAGAGCGGAAGAGGGGATTGAAATACAGAAAGGGATTTTTATGCCAACTTTATTTTCATCTGGTTTACACATAGGAGTAGTCAAGCGGCTTAAGGAGGCAGTGCAGAACAGCCCTTACTCGTCCTTCAGCTAAATGCTGGCTTAGAAAGATAAGTGGAACCAGACGCACAATGACAGGGGTAGCCAAAGCCATGAAAACTGCAATTTGGCATATAGTTTTGACTATATCCTAAATATAGTGGGTGGTGTGTTGTCACAATTGGAAGTATTGCCTGAAAGATTTGGCCTGGACTACAATCTTGATGGGTTCCATTCAATTCCTCCTTGAACTACAATTTCAGCGGCTGTTCTTATGTTCATCACTTTCTTTCTACCTACCTCCTCATTTTGAAGATCTTATAAAGATTTACTCCTTTTTCCTGAACCAACACCTTCCAAAATGTGTACTTCCAGCTGGTGGCATTCTAAGCAGAATCCTTCTAACCAATAGCACGGAGTAAGCAAAGCTCTTGCTGAAGCAAAATGTTTTGAGAAGTTCTAGAAATAGCAATCTGGGAAAATATGGAGATGAAAATGAAGAAAAGAAGGTACTGCCATCCACCCAGGTGGTTTTCTTGGGAAAATGAAGAACTTTGCTGCAGCTGGCCTTAAGTTTCATCCTAAAACAGCCTTAATTCAGCCTGCCTAATTCAGAAGAAGAGAGGCAGTTGGGACAAAGAAAAAGACATAGATTGCATGTCTATAAGTACCAACAGATGATTTCCCATGTAATAAAGAATCCCAACCCAAACTAGCTCTGTTTGTAAACAGGAGGAACTTCTGGCCTGAGCTTTCTCATTTACGTTGCTGTGTAGGCTGTTCCCCTCATATAGGCTAGTTGCTTGCATTTGTTGGCATTGGGACTAGGCTAAAGCTGGCATTCTACCCTAGTGGGCATAATGCCACCTGAACAGATGGGTCCAAGTACAGGCATATTCAAGAGAAGCTGAATTCAAGAGGTTGTTTTTTTTTTGCCTGCTTATAATGGGTAGGATATCAGCACAGGAAGCTGAGTATATCAGCAACTTGGGCAAGGCTTCAGCAAATTTAAGAGAGAGTCGTAGATGCCAAATATTTCAGAGAGAAACCATTTGGGAGTTGAACAAGACAAAATATAATTCACACTGTGGATAAGAGATGTTCTTCCATGTGACTGAAAGGCTTGGACTGCCCTGAAACAATTTTTAATTTTATTTAGAGGCCAGAGGATTGTTGTTAGCATCTATGCCTCCTGAAATTCAGGGTTTTATAATAGACGTGCATGCATCACACCTTGTTAAGATACAGCTATTAAAATATAGCTATTATTGATGTAGCTATGGTTGACTATACAACCAGAATGAGGGTTTCAACCTTAAACTGAAAGCCACAGATCATTTCCCCACTAGGAGTTTATAACATCTTCTAAAATCATCTAAAATCATCACCGTTGTGTCAAAAATACTTGAAAATGAAGACAGTCTTTATTTTACTTCAACATTGCCTGAGTGATGCTGTGATATGTCATAAGTCATGGATGAGGATAGAGCCATCATTTCTGAATCATAGTGGCTGGTTTCACACAAGAGCATGCTAATTGGAAATCAAATAACCCAACTGCTGGACTTAATGGAATATGTGAAGTCAGATCAAGAACTGCTACCTTCGTACAACCCTTTTTTCTATTAACATGCCTCTTTTCTGAACCTTTTAGCTGATTCTCAAGGTATGCATGTATGTATGTATGTATGTATGTATGTATGTATGTATGTATGTATGTATGTATGTATGTACATTTATATGGCTACTCAACTCACTCTCAGTGACCCTGTGTGATTAACAAGGAAAAAAACCCAATATAAAAACAATAAAAAGAAGTAAAAATCTCATCTCCCTGATGACAATGATCAAATTAGCTCCATGCCACTCTGGAGACCCCAGGCTCATTGGCAAAACCAGATCTTCAGGGTCTTATGAAAAAGTGTCAAAATGGAGACCAATCTTATCTCTGTGGGGATAATGTTCTATAGGGAGGGACTGAGAGTCACCCAGAAGATCCTTGTTGGTCCCGCGAGATGGACCTCCTGAGGAGAGGGGTTCTGTAACATTGGGTTGGATAGACATTTGCGAATAACCATGCTTATTCAAGAATAACATAATTGTTTTACATTTCTGTAAGAGACATTTTGCACTGCAGTTGGCTGATGGGAAAGCTTGACCTAGTCTGAGAACCAGCCATTCCCAGATTAGAATGAACTCCTGTGTCGAGATAGATCAGCTGCTTCCAAGACATTCAGAATAACAGCCAAATATTTATTGACCCAGAAAAGGAAGAGGAAAAAATTCAGAATTTATACTCTGGAGGTATAAAGACATTGATTTTCATAAACTGCAAGGGACACTTTTCCCCCGTATAATTGACTTTATTCTCGTCTACGATAACCATGCTATGGCCTGGGTTAGAGTCTTCTGCCAAGTATGGCAATTCCACGAGGATTCAGAGTTTGGTGAACTGAGATTGATAATGCTGGCAGTTGGAGTTGTTTCCTTCTGATTCGCCTTTCTGCTTGTCTCCAGACCTCCCATCCCATCTGTCATGAATCCTGTTTGGGAGTTTTAACAAGTAAAAGCTCCCTTGAAAATCAGTAGATATCTAATGCGGTGAAGAGTGGATGTGAACTAACTTCTCATCAGGAGTGTACACGTTATCCTCACAAGATAATGAATCTGTTCATCCTTTCCCAGTGCAGCCTTGTGTTGTGTGAATCCATTTGCATATTACCCACAAAATACAGAAGTCAAATTTTCATGGGGATAGATTGTAATGGGAAAGACCAGGAGTGAGTGAAGCCATTTTAGAGGGAGACATATGAATGGCATATGAAGCAGTGGTGGGATTCAAATTTTTTTTCTTTCTACTGGCTGTATGAGAGTGTGCGCAGTGTTCAAAATACACCAATTTCAAGCACTGTAGCTTACCTTCTAGGGCAGCCCTGGTAAGTAGAACAGCTGAGGTGTGGGAATCCACTGTGCCATGCGAATCAGCTGAGCCGAAAAATGCGGAAATATAGGACAAGATAGGGCGGGGCCAGCTGATTGATGGAGACACCGATTCGCTAGAACTGGTCTGAACCAGCAGCATCCCACCACTGATATGAAGGAATGCATGCATGGCTTTCCAGGCAAGCCTACTCAGAGGAAGGGAAGTTTGTGTCCACAAAGCAGAAGCTGTATCTATATCTCTTACTGGATGAACCTAAAAGGGCCGAGACATGAAGTGAGGAGATTCAGTGCTTCCCTTCATAAAAGAAAGTGACAATGACTGAATGGACATGATACCCCACACCTTCTTTGTTTGACAGGAAAAGCAAACCAAGAAACATTGGCTGGCCAACCTTCACAAATATGGCTGGGAGATTGGCAAACTGCTGCCAACCCTGGGACATGCCGTGGGGGAAGTACAAAAAAAGTCAAGAGTACATCTGTAGGGCTGTATTTGCCTGGTCAAATCTGCCTCTCTCTCTTTTTTTTTTTTGGCCCCTCTTTTAGGCACCTGCATAAACAACCATGATTTGATAAGTTGTTATGCTGATGCATGCTGGATAGGTAATTTACTCATAGTTAATGATGAACATACTTGGCATGTCACAAAACCGCATGCAAAGGGTTTCATCCCTAGAATCAAGAATTGGAAAGAAATGATCAAAACACATTTCAATACTGTATTATGTATTTAAAAATATTTTGTATAATGCATAAGAACATTATTTGTGCAGAAAAAAAGATTAGATTAATTTCAACTGCTTAAAAAATAAATTATTTTTAGTAACAACGTCAACATAAAAATGGTTTTTGTGTGATTCCCCCCCCCAAAAAATGATAGAAAAACCAATCTATTTATTTGCAAAACAAGAAATATACTTGGTGTCTGTATCTTCTTATATATCACAGAAAAGCTACTTTTCAAGACACTTTTCATAACTTAAAACTTAAAAGTAAGCCTTTGAGTTTCTCAAAAGAGTCCCAGCATCCACTTCTATTTTATCCTATACTTTGCTCCAGAGATGTTCAATTTGTTGTTAACTAGTACTGTATGATATTTCCTTGGGCAGCAATCAATGGGCAGGACGATCTTTTTGAAAACAATCCTAATATATAATTCTGGGCATTCTTCCCAGAACAGTTAAAAGCTTTTGGCAAAAAGGTTGGGGCACATGGACAGTTTATAGACCAGGAAATAGCAAAAACACTTCCGTGTAACTGCCAGGCAAACTTTATGGCAAATCCACCAGCAGTGAGTACTTGCCAGACCGATAAAAGCTGTTACACCTTTTCTAAATTTGGAATAATTCAGGAGGTCCTTCATTCAGATGGTTAAAACAGACTCTGCTATTGACACGGAGCAAACAATGATGTTCCAAAAAATGGACTTGAATCTCCAGTTCTCCTGTTTTGTCAGGGAGGCCAGGCAACTCTCAGTCCAACCTCACAATGGAGGCATTTTTGACCTCCAGACTGCAGTACCCTTCGTCTTTATATGAATAACTCAAGTTATTTTATTTGAGATTTAAATAACTCAAAACAAGGCTCTGCAGAGCAGGTTTGGAATAAGTCTGTTCCCTTGCAATGTTATAACATAGGGAAGTACCCAGTGATGGGATTCAATTTTTTTTTACTACCGGTTTTGTGGGCATAGCTTGATGGGTGTGGCTTGGTGGGCGTGGCAGAGGAAGGATATAACAAAATCCCATTCCCTCCCCACCCACTAACCTGCTTTCCAGCTCCGTTCTCCTGTGCAGGGCAACAAAAGAAGACCCAGCTGATCAGCTGGGACTTGGGAGGCAGAGAATAGATGGGGGTGGGCCCAGTCAGAGGTGGTATTTGCCGGTTCTCCGAACTAGCCAAAATTTCCACTACCGGTTCTCCAGAACTGGTCAGAACTGGCTGAATACCACCTCTGGAAGTACCAAAGGGTGATTATGGGTCTAAATCTCATCTCTTGTTTCACTCAGAGAATTAAAGAGATCTCTTTATTATAGCTTTGGTTTCCTAAGCACTGTGACTTTAGAGATGTTATATAGATGTGGCTCTGCATTGCCACTGGCTTCCCAACATTTCAACCTCAAATACCCAGGCAAGTCATAGGATGTGATTCAACTTCAAAGAAAGGGAGCTTACCGATGGGAAGGGTCAAGCAAATGCAAGTCTGGGAGCATGAGAGGAGCTGGGATATTTTATCCTGTTTGTTGAGCAACTTTTCCACTGCTGATGCTAGAAATCTGGGAAATATGAGGTGTGGAGGATCCCTTTATACTAGGGGTCCCCAATCCCTGGTCTGTGGACCACCAACAAGCAGGAAGCACATGAAACCACGCCCCCTCCAATCCGTGGAAAAACCTCTCTCCACAGAATTTGCTTAATGGTGCCCAAAAAATTGGGGGCCACTGCTTTATACTACATTTACTTTTTCAGCCATAAGAGTAAACAGCATTTAAAACTGTACCTGTTCAACGTGGTGGTATAAATTCACCTTTCTATCTTCCAAATGCACGACCAAAAGAAATGAGTCTTAGAATTAACAAGTGCATAATTAATTAGCAATTTGAATGATAAGACTGCAGTTATAGGCCAGGGAACAAAAAATGAGATTCGCCAGCTTCCTGTAGGCCTCAGAACACTCTTTTTGGAATAAGTGGTTTAAAGGGAAAAATAGCAATACCTAATACTATATATAATAATAACTACAACAACTACAACAACTACAATGACGTGGGAAAATACCCGAACAAAGCCGAATGCCATACATGTAAGTACCCACAAAAACTTAAGAAAACTAATATATATTTATATATATTGCAGTGTCTTTCTTGTCAATGAATATTTCAGCTTCAACCATAACAATACAAGAGCACACAATAGATACAAACTCAAGGTAAACTGCACCAAACCTGATTGCAGCAAATACGACTTCAGCAACAGAGTAGTCAATGTCTGGAATACTCTACCTGACTCTGTGGTTTTTTCCCCCAAACCCCAAAAACTTCAACCTTACACTGTCTACTATTGACCTCACCCCTTTCCTAAGAGGTCTATAGGGGGCGTGCATAAGCGCACCAACGTGCCTACCGTCCCTGTCCTATTGTTTCTTTTATTTTTCTTCTTTGTACCCATTTCATGTATTCATAACTATGTTTATACTTATACCTGGTTTAAAGGGAAAAATAGCAATACCACTTAAACCTATATACCACTTCCCAGTGCTTTACAGCCCTCTCTAAGCAGTTTACAGAGTCAGCCTCTTGCCCCCAACAATCTGGGTCCTCATTTTACCGACCTCAGAAGGATGGAAGGCTGAGTCAACCTTGAGCCCATCAGGATTGAACTCCAGGCTGCGAGCAAAGTTAGGGATCTTGGAGTCTTAGTGGACAACCAGCTAAATATGAGCCAGCAGTGTACAGCGGCAGCCAAAAAAAAAAGTCAATGCAATCCTAAATTGCCTTAACAGAGGGATACAATCAAGAACAAATGAGGTACCAATACCACTCTATAAAGCCTTAGTAAGACCACACCTAGAGTACTGCATCCAGTTTTGGTCACCACATTATAAAAAAGATGTTGAGACTCTAGAAAAAGTACAAAGAAGAACAACCAGGATGATTAGGGGATTGGAGGCTAAAACATACAACGAACGGTTGCAGGAACTGGGCATGGCTAGTCTAGTAAAGAGAAGGACCAGGGGAGACATGATAGCAGTCTTCCAATATTTGAGGGGCTGCCACAGGGAGGGAAGGGGTCAAGCTATTGTCTAAAGCTCCTGTAGGCCAGACAAGGAATAATGGATGGAAACTGAACAAGGAGAGATTTAACCTGGAAACAAGGAGAAACTTTCTGACAGTGAGAACAATCAACCAATGGAACAGCTTGCCCTCGGAAGTTGTGGAAGCGTCATCATTTGAGACTTTCAAGAAGAGATTGGACTGCCATTTGTCAGAAATGGTGTAGGGCAGTGGTGGGATTCAATTTTTTTTACTACCAGTTCTGTGGGCGTGGCTTGGTGGGCATGGCAGGGGAAGGATACTGTAAAATCTCCAGTCAGGGGTGATATTTGCCAGTTCTCTGAACTACTCAAAATTTCCACTACTGGTTCTCCAGAATTGGTCAGAACCTACTGAATACTACCTGTAGTGTAGGGTCTCCTGCTTGGAGGGGGTGTTGGAGTAGTAAAGTAGATGATCTAAAAGGTCCCATCCAACTCTGTTAATCTAATCTAATCTAATCCAATTATCAGCCCGTAATACTGCATTCTAATCACTGTGCCATCATGGCTCTTTTAGTCTCCAAAATGGATGCTCTAGTCCAATCACAAAGCAGTCCTTGACATACTACACACAAAATGGTGCAGTTCTTGAGTAAGCCAAGAGAAGCTGCAGGCTTTGCTGAGGCATCCATCATTTTTATGCTTTCAATTTCCCGCAACCCATATAAATATTGGGTAACCTTGGGCCAATCACTCAAAAACTGTGTTCACACAAAACATTTAAAATGGATATTGAAACAATCCATAAACTGAGTTGACCCAATACATCAAACCACAAGCTAACTAAATGGCTTGGCTTTATGCAACATAATCAGCAGCAAAGCAAACAGGGTGAATGTGTGGTTTGGATTTAGCCATTAGGTCTTCATCCGAGCAGGCTAAGCCCATTGTACAAACAGCCTGATGGTTTTTAGGGAAGGGAGGAAAATCCATGCATTTGTGTCATCCTTCCTTGGCAAGGCATTATGAGAGCTTGACGAACATGTCTGGTGGGCACCCCCTGAGGAAGGCTGATTCCATCACGAAGCTACAGGAAGTTAAATGAACTCAGTTTTAAAAATAAACAGATTCAGCAAGGCATGAAATATGTGAGCGCCTTTAGGTATTGTGGTGTTTAAGGCCTGCTGCACAGAGCAGAGCAACTGACAAGAATGCCTGAGAAAGGATATTCTCATCTGGACCTGAAAAATGTATTCAGGACCAGTGGTGAGATTCAAATTTTTTTAAGCTACCGGTTCTGTGGGCGTGGCTTGGTGGGCATGGCAGGGGAAGGTTGCTGTAAAATCTCCGGTCAGAGGTGGGATTTGCTGGTTCTCAGAACTACTCAAAATTTCCGCTACCGGTTCTCCAGAACTGGTCAGAACCTGATGAATACCCATCTCTGTTCAGGACTCAAAGACAAAATGAGCCCATATTCTCATATGTAAAAACTTATTCCCTCATGTTGAGGAAGCAGATGCTTCCTCACCTTACTTTGTATGAATGGGTTATTAAAACTATTTTATTCAGGCAATTGCTGAATGATTTCCTACCAGATGCCGTAATGCCAGAATCTTAGGGGAGAATTAAAACAGGCTAGTTGATGTTTTACATCAGGAGAATAGGAGCCCCAAAGCTTTCCAGATGTTGCTGAACTCCATTCCCAACACCCTTTATCATTGGCTGTGCTGGAGGGGAGTATTGGGAGTCTCAGTTCAGTGACAGCTAGAGGCCCACAGATCTGTCTGTCTGATAATATACTTGCACTTGTTCTGGGACAGGCACAGTATCCCGAGGACTGAAACCGATGAAGCTTTAAAAAAACAAATGCCACAAGAAAGACGCTATGATTCTGTGTAATGAAATGCACCTTTACCAGATGTCGTCTAATCTAGCAAATAATGTTTTAAACCCACTGTAAATTTACTAAAGAATCTTGGGAATCTTGTCAACGAATAGAAGAAAGACATGTTGATTATAAAGCTAAGGAGATTGTAAGAACTGCAGAGCAACACATAAACTAGGCAAATGTGTTGCTGTAACCACTGCATCACATACTTAGGAACCTGAGGCTTTCTGATGCCATCCAGAATTAAACTGGCTCTGCTTGCATGACATCAGATTAACTAACACTGGTTTGTTTAACAATGTCATGTTTACAGTGCAATGAACCATATAAGTTAACTATATTGGGTAGGTTTTCACAACTCACTACACTAAAATATGCCCGGCTATTTTATTCACTGTATTGGGACAACTAAGACACTGTTTGCTCCTCTTGATTGGATCAAGAAAAACATGCGCTTCTGAAGAGACTGTTGAACCTCATCAGATCTAGCCAACATGTTCATAGGCAATGAGAACTGAAAACCAAAATATGGTGAGTCATATCCTCATTTTTGATTCTGGAGAATGTATCTGTCAGGCTTTTGGATTATGATGCAATATTTGCAATGTGTCCTTGCTGAAGCTGGGAAAAAGTATGTGTGTGCGTGTGCGTATGTTTTCATTAATTTGAAGTAGATTTGTTAATTCTAGATACTTTGCTTGTTGGTGTGATTGCTGTTGCTATTTTTTTTTTTATCATATACATGTTGCACATGTTGCTTCAGCTTTTCTTTCCTATTATTGTTTGGCCCCTCCTACCCTCAGTTCAAGCTTTCTTCCAGTACAGTACAAATTAGGCACAGAGCAAACCTACTCAAGGAAGTATATAAATTTGACAAATGTGGGGTTTGTGCAGGGGTGGGATTCAAATTTCTTAACAACCGGTTCTGTGGGTGTGGCCTAATTTGTGGACATGGCTTGGTGGTCACGTGACTGGGTGGGCATGGCTTATATGTAAATATTGTAAATATTGATGTAAATATTGATTTTTTTATTAAAAAAACCACAACTTTTACCCAAAATCAAGCAAAGCAGGCAGGCAGATTGAGTTGCTCCCAGAATCACAGATTCACTTAGAGATTAGAGTTGTTAATCTAATTCTGTGTAGCTTTTTCTCCGGTAATATCACTCTACTAACTACAGCATATACAACATTTGCTAGACCAATACTTGAATACAGCTCATCAGTCTGGAACCCATATTACATATCTGATATTAATACAATTGAGAAAGTCCAGAAATATTTTACGAGAAGAATTCTCCACTCATTTACTCGTAGCAGAATACCTTATGCCACCAGACTTGAAATTTTAGACCTAGACAACCTAGAGCTACGCCGCCTTCAGTTTGATCTAAGTATAGTACATAAAATTATATATTGCAATGTCCTACTTATCAATGAATACGTCAGCTTCAACCAAAACAATACAAGAGCACAAAATAGATATAAACTAAAGATAAACTGCACCAAACTTGATTGCAGGAAATACGACTTCAGCAACAGAGTAGTCAATGTCTGGAATATTCTACCTGACTCTGTGGTTTCTTCCCCAAAATCTTCAACATTAGACTGTCTACTATTGACCGTACCCCTTTCCTAAGAGGTTTGAAGGGGGCATGCATAAGCGCACCAAAACGTGCCTACCGTCCCTGTCCTATTGTTTCTTTTTTCTTATTCATATCCATTACATGTATTTATAACCATTTTTATACTTATACCTGTTATCTAATAATTGTTCGACAAAATAAATAAATAATAAATAAATAAATAAAATAAATCTACCATTCTGCAATCTGCTACCTTAGTCTGCACTGAAAAATAGAAGCTTCAGTCCTAAGGAAGGTTCAGCTCTGCTTTTAGATTAGCTAGAAAGCAAGAAATCCAACGATATCCTGCTTTCTAGCTAATCTAAATCTCCCAGCACAGCTGATAGTCGGAACAGCTGATGGTTGGAAAATAAAAGGAAAAATGGCGTGCATGCCAGGTAAGGAGTGAGTGGGCGGGGCAGGGAGGGGCAGAGCCAGCCAGTGGTGCGATTTGCCAGTTCTCCGAACTGGGCAGAATCATAATAACCAGTTCTATAGAACCACACCGACCAGGTAGAATCCCAACCCTGGGTTTGTGTTGAGATACTCTGCCTGCCATCATGCTGGTTTTGGCCCCTCTATGCATGTCATTGTTCAATTATCAAGGAAAAGAAATGTAGCAGTGCTTCATTGCTATTTGTGCCAACAACACTAAGTCTACAATATCTCTGTGTATAATGAAGTGTATCATGTAGCCTGCCAAAATCAGAGGCTCTTTGGATGTATAATTTTTCTGGACCTTGCCCTGAGTTGAAGATGAACAAGTCTTTCTCCTCCATAAAGGTAGTCCTCATTTAACAACTGCCTCATTTAGCAACCATTTGCAGTTACAACAGTTATGAAAAAGTAACTTTGCAACCAGTCTTAGCATTTATGACCTATCCCTGGGTCTGTAAGGAAAGCTGAAATAAGACCCTAAGCACAGTTGCGGTTGTCACTTATGCAGGAAACCCACCACCCCACTGCCTCTAGAAGAATGAAATAGTTTGGGAAATATTAAAAAGGCAAGATAGAATATTTCCTCCAAATGAGAAACGGGAAAAATCTTAAGGGAGGCAGAAACCAGCCCCAGTTTCCCCACCGCAAGCAGAAACTGAGGACGCCAGCTTTTAGAAATTCAGATTGGGTAATCCACCCAGAAAGATGGGTCAAGACAGAAACTCAGATAAGCAACAAACAAAAGGTTGACAAAATTAGCTCAGACAAGCAACTAGGATTTGCATTTTCCCCTTTGCCTATAGAACCAGCCTACATGACCCAAAAGGAACCCAGAAAGTATAAAAACCCACCCACTCTAAACTCCATTTTGTCAGCTGACCCAGAACCAAAAACCCTGGTGGTTCTGTGCACAAATAAATGGACCTTCTTTCCAATCAGCCTCCAG
Organism: Notechis scutatus; assembly: GCF_049901735.1. Taxonomy (NCBI): domain Eukaryota; kingdom Metazoa; phylum Chordata; class Lepidosauria; order Squamata; family Elapidae; genus Notechis; species Notechis scutatus. Next base: position 145,289,076 of record NC_142009.1, on the reverse strand, counting down.
CCTCCATGTTGTTTCCAGCGTCTTTCTTCCAGCTTGGAACTGAACCAGATGGATTTTCCTTCCAACATGTAGCAAATACTTTGCTTAATGACTGAGTTGCTAATACCCACTTGTGATCCCTGTATGAGGAGTATTTGCAATGTTGTCCTCAAGACTCTCTCCTTTTCCTTTCCAGTCCATCAATCTCTCTTCCCCCTTTGTTTTTCTGCAAGAAATGTTATGCCTGTGAGAAAAGTTTGTTCCAGCTGGCATTATAGAAGAAGGAGAACAGCTTGCCTGTCTAAGAGTTCACTTGACAGAATGGCAGACAGTGCAAACTGTCACACCTCCAGTTTTTGCTTGCAAGTTTTAAAACACATTAACCCTCATTTTGAATCAAGTGGAATGAAAGCTGCTTAAAGAAGCAACTGGAAGCCTGGAATGGTTAATTCTCAGGGTAGAATCTCCTCCCCAAATTGTGTGGTTTTTTTTTAAAATTATATGTATTTGGGTTTTATTGCAACATTTGTGGACTTGTAATCAAACCTGTACTTTGCCCCATCATTCAACTTAATTCTGATTAAAATACTACAGACATTTTCATACATAAGTCTTAAAACTTTTTCTTTCTCCCAACATTGTTTTATAAATGTGACCTAGACTGCTTTTTTTCAAATTACACCTACTTCTTTTTTATATTCACAACAGTCTCATCTTCTAGGAGTAAGAGCAGCTGAAAATTGACACACAAACATACACTCATGGTAACCATTTTATTTAACTAAAACAAAAACCACAGAGGCTCTCATAGACTTTAAGCTGGATTTCTAAATACATTTATCTAGGAATAAACTCCGTGGAATTCTATTGATTTTTTGGAGTTCATAACATTTCTGTCTGGGAAGTTTTGAAAAGCAATAGTAAACCTGTGACCCTCCCCTCTGTTTAAACTACAATTCCCAAGATTACTGCTGGGAATTGTCCTCTACAAGGTCTGGGGGACCTCCTATTGCCAAACTTTTAATGTAAGGTTGGCATGTGCTTTCAGAAAAAACTTTCTACAGGTAGCCAGGCTGATCTGCTGGGAATTTCTCCCATGAATATTTGCTTAGCTAGTACAGCTAAACTAGAAAAATAATATCATCATGCATTTGTTCACTGAAAACTCTTCCAGAGCTTATCTTGTGCACAATAGGTCAGATACGAAGGATTTGCAGCCTTTCAGATCAGGCTGAGCTCCAACTTCCAGTAGCATCCTAAACTATGGGCCCTCCTGAGGAGCTGGGAGTTATAGTTCAGCAACATGTGGAAATACTGGAATTAGAACAGGGTGTCAAACTCAAGGCCCGGGATCCAGCCCACGGGGTGCTTAGATCTGGCCCTCCCAAGCTCCATTTTCGCTGGCAGAAGGTTGCAGGAGGCCGTCGCAGCTGAAAACAAAGCTCAGGAGACCGTCTTCACTGGCTGAGCACTTGGGCCACCACAAGCGCCCCCGACATGAGTGACGTTGAGCTGACCACACCCACCCAGCCACTCCCACGCCTACCCTGGTCCCCCAGGATCAAACACAATCCTGATGCGGCCCTCAATGAAATCGAGTTTGACACCTCTGGGACTAGAAGATCTAGAGTGCAAGACTCTAGAAGAGCACTAGATGGTAACAGATAGTTTTATGTCTATCTTTGCTGCCATCTAATGGTGGTTTATATTTTTGCAGCCCAGATCTAGTAATATCAGAAAACAATAACTTTCTTTACTTCTTGCATTCCATGGTTTATTCCACAATCAAATTTCCTCCTCTCAGCTCAAATCTGTCAGATAGGGACATTTATTAGAATGGTCACTTCATCACTGGAAAAGGCAATAGATGAGGGAACGTACATATTGTTCTCGCTATGTAGTGCAAATTTAGAAATCATTGCTTGAATGTAAACGTAAATATAATGATTCATGTCCTTTCTCAGTCTGCTGCTTGGCTGATAAGCATCTTCCATTTGAGTCTTTCTCTTTAAATTAACGAGGGAGGATTCTATTTCCACAGTCTTAAAAGTTGGGTCAGCAGTATTTTAGAAAGATAAAAAGTTCTACCCAAAAGGTTGCAAAAAAGGTCTCTCCTACTTTCTTTTTTTTTTAAGTGGCAACAGTCTCATGTATTCACTAGAGAACCATGACTGGCGAGAGTATATATTCTTTACAGCAACCCAAGTGAATTTGCCTTATCTGAAGTTGCGTTTCACAGTTGAACATCTCATTAAACTGCTTTTTTTCAGGTTCTCGCTCCCTAGTTTGGGGTGACAGAATTGGTAAATCCAGAACGGTGATAAGCTTTTCTTCAGATAAAGAGACGACCACAGAGTAACTGCAATCTTCCCAAATAAGCAAAATATAATAGACATGAAGGGCAAGTGAATGGTGGGCCTTTGTTAGTTCTCTGCAAGGAACAAGCCCATTTTTACTCTTTCTAACCCGAAGGAACATTTGAGAAAGGGACTCAAAACTTTGTCACTTTGTTCCTCCCTCAGCAGCAGAACTCTTGGGAAATTGATCAGGATGTTGGCTGTGATACTAAAAGACAACAGAAAGAAGGGGTTGGGTAGTACTCAGTGGTGTGTTTCAAATTTTTTTACTACCGGTTCAGTGAGCGTGGCTTGGTGGGCACACTTTGTGCGCATGCAGACACTTTGCGCGTGGGTGGGCGCCAGACATGCACTTTGCACTGGCGGAGAGGCTTTTTGACTCACTTCCTGCAATCCTGCACTCTCCCTGTTGCTTCAGCAGCTGCCGCGCGGCAATCTGCTGTGCTCCGCAAAGCAGCTGCGCTTCAAAAACAGGACACAAAGATTAGTCTGGGAGCTTGGGTGGACGGGCGGGTGGGCCCAACAGCAGAACGTCAGAGAGGACAGGTTTGGTCTCTGCTGCTCATTGGCGCTATCGGCTCGGGAGAACTGGATCGAACCGGTAGAATACCACCACTGGTAGTACTGCATTGTACCTTAATCCACCTCACACCTTGCTATGATGAGGAAAATATGATGAGGAAAATAGGAGGTGGGGATATTTGGTATGCTTGCTACCATGAGCTGTGTGTGTGTGTCTCTGTGTGTGTAGTGTAAATAAATATGGTAGTCTTCAGCTTACAACAATTGACCATTCAAAGTTACAATGGCAATTTTTTATTTAATTCATTAAATTTTTTTTTGTCTAATTTAACTGGAATAGTTTGAAAGAGAAATAGTATTCTTGGCAAGATGTTCATTTTAATGGTCGCAATTCTCCCTAACATTGATAGTTGTAGTTTCCCCCATTTTTTAAAATCTTTTTTTTATTTCTAGTACTAATTTTACATAATTGTCTTCTTTTATTGTTGAACATCTTGCTGTGAGCCAAATTCCTAGATATTTAATTTTTTTAACAATTTGTATACCCATTACCGCTACTAATTTCTTTTTTTGTTTCTCTGTTAATTTTTTTGTAATCATTTTGGTTTTATCCTTATTGATTGTTAAACCTGCTACTTCTCCGTTTCTCTCTATCTCTTTAATTAAACTTGGTCCTGACTTTATTGGTTCTTCTACGACCTGACTTATGACCATTTGTCATACTTACGACTATTATAGCATCCCCATGGTCATGTAATCAAAGTTCAGACGCTTAGCAACTGACTTGAATTTATGACCATTGCTGTGTCCCAAACTCATGTGATCCCCTTTTGCGACCTTCTGACAAGCAACGTCAATGGGGGAACCAGATTCACTTAACAACCGTGTTACTAACTTAACAAATGTAATGATTCACTTAACAACCGTGGCAAAAAAGTTGTAAAATGGGACAAACTCACTTAACAAATGTTTCACTTAGAAACATTAAATTTTGGGCTCAATTGTGATCAAAACTCGAGGACCACCTGTATTTATGACGGTTGCTTTGTCCCAGGTCATGTGATCAGCTTTTGTGGCCTTTTGTGACAATCAAAGTCAATGGGGAAGCTAGATTCACTTAACAACCATGTTACTGCTTTAATAACTGCAGTGATTCACTTAACGACTGTGTCAAGAAAGGTTATAAAATGGGGCAAAACTTACTTAACAACTGTCTCACTTAGCAATAGAAATTTTGTGCTCAATTGTGGTCATAAGTTGAGGACGACCTCTAAATAAAACGGGGGAATAAAAATATAACAATGACTCCGTTCTGCATGCTTTCCCCATCTAATTTGTTTCAGTTGGTTGCTTTGCTCCAAATTAAATGAGTTGGTTATTGTTATTTTGATATTAAGTTGTTCAGACACTGGGATAAACAGCTCTTGTTTTACTGTTTCAAACAGAGGAAGTTCTTTGGTTAATTGATTTTTGTAGACATCAGTGCAAAGGCAGCTGCATATAATTTTGCTTCCATTAAAAGGGATGCTTGAGTTCAGAGATTCAAATCCTCACATTGTTAAAACAATTTAATATACATTATTTTTTATGGTTAATTTCTCATCAATGATATACTGGGCACTAGCCCAAAAAATCTTGGAAATTACTTTCTTCAATCACTGGTATTATCTTTCTCTATCAACCTTTTTTTTTTTCCTTTTACCTTTCACTTGCTTCACTCTGTTCTTTTTTTCTTTGAAAAATGATTAATACACCTTTTAAAATCATGTCTGAATACTATAATATATATTGCGCTTAATAAATATATATGATTATGCACACACACACATAATATATAATACTGGGAATGCGGGAATGTCGATCAGAAAGTTCGGCAGTTCAGTGGTTCGAATCCCTAGCACCGCGTAATGGAATGAGCTCCCGTTACTTGTCCCAGCTTCTGCCAACCTAGCAGTTTGAAAGCATGTAAACATGCAAGTAGAAAAATAGGGACCACTTTGGTGGGAAGGTAACAGTGTTTTGGGCACCTTCGGCGTTTAATCATGCCAGCCACATGACCACGGAGACGTCTTTGGACAGTGCTGGCTCTTTGGCTTTGTAACGGAGATGAGCATTGCCCCCTACAGCCAGAAATGACTAGCATATATGTGCAAGGAGAACCTTTACCTTTACTATATATTATACTATAAAGGTAATATATATATCGTGATGAATGTAAATTTTAAAAGCATGTGGGAAGCATAAAATGAGAATCAGGTAAAACACAAGCAGTTAGAATGTCCTTTAATGTAAATGTGGTAATAGAGATATGGTTATATATCAGCTAGAAATAGGGAGATTGGGAGTTCTAATCCTGCCTTAGGCAGAAAGCCAGGTGGGTGACCTTGAGCCAGTCACTTTCTCTCAGCCCTAGGAAGGAGGCAATGGCAAACCATTTCTGAAAAACCTTGACAAAAAAAACTGCAGGGGCTTGTCTAGGCAGTCTCTGAGAAATCAGACATGATTAAATGGAGGAATAAAAATATAATGGCAACACAGGTGTTGTTTGCATACATTTCAGAGTGCTGTGCAAAATTAAAAACTGGTATTTTGACAGAAAAGAAATCAGGTTAATAGTGATAAGAGGAGTTCCTGCACTTATTTAAGTTACCAAATAGTTAAGGTGCGTGAGTGGGTGTTCTTTCATTATACATTCCTTAATTATACATCATAGAATAATCTTTATTAACCTGCAGTCTCCCTGAAACAGCCAGTTTGGTACAGTGGTGAAGGTATCAGGCTAGAAACTGGGAGATTGTGAGTTCTAGTGCGGCCATAGGCAAAAAGCCAGCTGGGCGACCAGGGGTGGGATTCAAATTTTTTAACAACTGGTTCTGTGGGCGTGGCTTAGTTGGTGGGCGTGGCTTGGTGGTCATGTTATTGGCTGGGTGTGGCCAACTCAATATCACTCACATTGAGACATGCATCTCATGACCGTGCCGATGCTGCAACAGTTGTAAGTGTGAAAAATGATCATAAGTCACTTTTTTCAGTGCCATTGTAACTTTGAATGGTCACTCCACACAAGCAAAGTACCAGCAAAGGGAGGGAAAAAAACTCCAGACACGTTCCTGAGACAGGAAGTCTAGTCCTGCCAAGAATGTAATAAGGGTTAACGGAGAGGCAGTTTCTGTAAGCAACCCCAGAATGTTTCCTTCCTGCCTTCCTTACAGGATTAGGCCAGTAATTCCTTCTAACAACCGGTTCTCCGAACTGCTTAGAATGTAAACAACCGGTTCTAGCGAATAGGTGTGAACCTGTAGAATCCCACCCCTGGGGCTGACCTTGGAAAAGTCCCTCACTCTCAGCCCTAGGAGACAGGCAATAGGATCATGTCTGAAATCTTGCCAAGGAAACTGCAGGGACTAATTCTACAGATACTAGCCTAGGACTCAGGCACAAATGTCCCAAAGGTGTTTTTTCAAAAGGCAGCTGGATTTTTTTTCTGTTGAAGACATTTCCCTTCTCATCCGTGAAGCTTCTTCAGAACTTAAGAAGCTTCTTGGATGAGAAGTGAAATGTCTTCAAGGAAAAACAAAGAAACTCCAGCTGCCTTTTGAAAAAGCACTTGTGGGACAGCCACGACCTGGATGACTGAGAGTCTCCATAGGCAAAGCCGCAAATTTTTATCTGTTGGTCTCCTGAAGCTTGCATTGAACCTTTTCAATGCAATTCAATCCCAAAGAACGATATTATTGAGGAACTCTTGACCCTGTCTCTGATTTTTGTGTTGGCCCTGCTTGTTCTTTGGCCTTTCTCCAGGGTTTGAATTCTACTTTACAAGGCCTTACTTAATACAGATAGTCCTCGACTTACAACAGTTTAGTTAATGACCATTCAAAGTAGGGGTGGGATGCTACCGGTTCTGCCCGGTTCTATAGAACCAGTTGCTCTGAAGAGCAGCAGACACAGAACTGGTTCTGTGTCTGCTGCTGTTTGGCCCACCCGCCTGCCTGGGCTCTTACCCTTTGTGCAGCACAGCTGAGGTTTGAAAAAGCAGGAAAAAAGAGGATTTTCAAACCCTGCACACCTGAGCGCTGTGCTTTTCAGCTCCCCAGGCAGCACAGCTGAAGGTTTTTTTACACGCATGCGCAGCATGTTAAAATACAGTCACCAAACTGGTAGTAACACCGGTTGAATCCCACCCCTGATTCAAAGTTACAATGGCATTGAAAACAGTGGCTTATGACCGTTTTTCACACTTATTGCAGCATCCCTACATTTGAATGATTGACAATTGACTCATATTTATGACGACTGCGGTGTCCTGGGTCATGTGATCCCCCTTTGCGACTTTCTGACAAGCAAAATCAATGGGGAAACCAGGTCCATTCAACAACCAGATTACTAATTTAACAACTGCAGTGGCTCATTTAACAACAGTGGCAAGAAAAGTGATAAAAGGGGGCAACACTCATTTAACAAATTTCTCACTTAGCAACATAAATTTTGGGCTCAATTGTGGTTGTAAGTTGAGGACTACCTGTATTTACAGAGAGGGGATAACATCAGGGGTGGGATTCTACCAGTTCGCATGTCAACCTTACCAACATCAGAATACAGGATAATCAGGTGGGATTCTACTGGTTCGCACCTATTCACTTGAAACGGTTGTTCACATTTTAAGCAGTTTGGAGAATGGGTTGTTAGAAGAAATTTCTGGCCTAATCCTGTAAGGAAGGCAGGAAGGAAACATTCTGGTGTTGCTTACAGAAACTGCCTCTCTGTTAACCCTTATTACATTCTTGGCAGGACTAGACTTCCTGTCTCAGGAATGTCTCTGGAGTTTTTTTCCTCTCCTTTGCTGGTACTTTGCTTGTATGGAGTGACCAATATGACTGTTGCAGCATCCCCACAGCCACGAGAGGCCAGGTGAGGAGATGCGTGCCTCGATGTGAGGGATGTTGAGTTGGTCACGCCCAGCCAATAACATGACCATCAAGCCACGCCCACCAACTAAGCCATGCCCACAGAACCAGTTGTTAAAAAAAATTGAATCCCACCCCTGGATAACATGGTCTGGTTCACACATCATGCTGAGCAGTGGTTTGTTTAACCATTGCCTGCTTTAAAATTGGCTTAGTTTCCCCACCATAAACCAAGGATGAGTAAATTGTCTCTTGGTCTTTATCACCAAGATATTTATCTGATAATACCACCTGGGGAGATAGCAGTCTATCATTGTAAAATGCCCTAATCATTCTAAAATGGTGGTCTGACATTCGAAAATGAGACACAGGGAAAATGTCTGAGAAAATGCCAGCCCTGAGTGAACTCAGGTAGCAGTATTTATTGAGAAAAAAGTAAAACAAAAGTACAGTATGCATATTCAGAAAACAATGACCTCAACAGAATTACCTCACCAGAATGAGAACACACAATCTTGGAAAGTCCCAGATGTTACCTTACTAGATGAGATCATACAGCCACGGAAAGTCTCATGGGAAAGTCTGGAAAGTCCCATGAGAAAACACAACTATGTACCTTGAACTTTTACCTATTTTCCTGTTCCTTCTAAACTTGCAGATCAAAACAGGATGAGACACTCATGAGCAAAGGTACTCCTACCCCCACCAAGAATGCCTATATCCCTAGACCTATTGCCAGTTATTCAAAGGCCTTACAGAAAATGATAAAATGATCAATAGATTATATTACCACATTCCCTCCTTTTTTATTTATTCAAAGATAGGGGGTGTTTTAGTGGCATAGTACACAGTTCCCTCACGACCTGATCCCACACGCCGGAAGACTGAGATACACATTTGTAATAGATTAGGAATACATTGAATAAAACAACATAATAAGATACATATAGCAATAATAATAACAACCCCTTGCAATAAGGAGCGAAACCATGATCCATCAGGAAGCCAGGACCACAGACTGTCCCAGAATGATGCATTAAACCCATCAGCTCCAGATTGATGCTGAGCAATACGAGCTTCCATGTCCTGAACAGTCTTTGTAATGTTTGTCTCATAATTATGTATAAAAACACAGCAATGCGAATGAATTAAAGCACAAACTCCTCCTTGGGCAGCTAACATAATATCTAAAGCATATCGATTTTGCAAAGTAACTTTACGAATTTCAGACATTTCTACATTAATCATCTTAATATTCTTTATAGTATCATTAAACATAGCAACAGTAAAATTATTTAAAATATGAATATCCCTATAGTTCATAGCAATTCCCAAAGGCGGGATGAGACCTCGGGAAATTTGTGTCCATAGATTACCTCCCATGGTTAGACCTGAATCCAATTCCCGATGATTTCGGATCCAGTATCTGAAGGAAGTGAATCCAGCTTATAGATAACAGGAACTACCATACCCACTGTACAAACCCCTGTCCAATTTTTTGGCCATTGCTGATAAGCCGTGTCTCCACACAGCAGCCATAGACCATCAGGAAGGGGAAAATAGACCACATTTCTCAGATTTGTATTGGCGCAGCCTGACTTTCCCACTTCCACATCAACCACATCCAATTACAAAGAACATATGCCCGTGTGTAATTCCCTTCATTTTAGTAGTTGTTCTATTAACACAGCAGTCATCGGCGATGGACAGAGCCTTAGACAACGAACTGGATGTTCTTGAATTATTGACACAGCCTGGAACAGAAATGTTCCTTGCCTCTTCCCCTTTAGTAATAGCAGCACACTCCATACAACCTCCTTCCATAAGCACTACCGTTTTACAAAGGGTACTATTACCTAACTCAATAGAGTTTGCAACTGGAGGGCGATAGTAACAAACCGAAGCTGTCGTGGTAAAGGTCACCTTAGCCATATACAAAGTCTGATTTTTCTTTGTCGGATCAGGATTCCAATAAACAAAATTGTTATATGTGCTCAAATTCTGACTTTTAGACTCATCCAAAGGAATAGCATGCAACAATACACCACCCTCCCCAGTTCCTGACACATGCATGCAAAGCCAACAATTAGTAACATTAAAACCCTTGGCCGCAATCCGGATATCTTTGATATAGGAATTTTCTTTCCATAAATTATCACCAAGGTCTCTAGTTTTGAGATAATAACATCTCTTTGCCTCCATATCGAAGTTCGTGGAGGCATAAGATAATGGAAAGAGAGTCTGTATAATGTAACTTAGGCAACTCCAATTGACACTGATATTGTCCATAGTCTGAAACAGAAACATTAAACAGGATCAGAGTTGTTGCACAGGCTGAAGATATAATATCCTTATCAGGTCCCGAGTAAAGAATGTCTTGATCCTTATGCCAGGACCAGTATGCTGGAAAAACCAAAGGATACCGCTGTTTGCAGATTAATTTAGTCCGGTTCCCCAAAGAAACCTGCTGCATACAAGTTGGTAATCTCAGGTAAGCAGTCATCTTTTCCCAGTCTTCACAGCGCGCGTCCGAGCCATCGGCATCAAGAGAATCAGGAACCACAGGTACACCATCTTGCTCCTCCGAAACTTCCTTCACGGGTGCCTGCGAATGATCAGGTCGAACACACCGACCAGGAACCCAACGAATTTGACCAAGATGTTCAACTGCTGCATAACCACGTCCCCACGTTATCAGCTCAGCAGGAACCCATGCCGGATCCGGAAGGAACCGCACCAACACCCGAGGTCTCACCGCATCTGTAGAAGGAGAAGAAAAATGCCTGCTGGCCGCGCCGCAGGGGGTTACCAGACAAATTTAAAAAAATTTAAAGTATATAAAGCTAGATTTAATTGATCTTGAATCGCGGAAGCCCCAGGAGCTTCCCTCCTTTTTTATTTAATTTAGTCAACATGGTCTTGAGCGTGGCATTATGACGTTCTACAATAGCTTGCCCTGTAGAACTTTTCTAATTGTTGTTGAACCAATTCATGTAAATGAACTAATTTCTCACTAGTCAAAGGCCATTGGTCTATCCACACTGGCTCCTGTTGGAGTAATTGTAATTTTAATAACTCCACAGGTGGGTGTTCAGTCATCATGAATGACAACCCTTGTATCAAACTGTTGCATCAAATCTCTGCCCCACAAGTTAACGTGAAGGTGCAGAACAATTGGTTGGACAAATGCAACAGCCCCTCCCTGCTGTGTTTTAACTCTAAGAATCTTCCTACTAACCCGATGCGTCTTGAAGTCCTCCAACTCCTCGAACAGACGGTGTAGGATCTGTCGGCCACTCCCTAGGCCACTCACTTTCGCTGATCACAGAGACATCTGCTCCAGTGTCCAGCACTCCAGTAAACTTTCTGCCTTCAACCAAAAGAGTTAATTTTGGTTTGTCATTTTGCCTAATACCTTGCATAATAGAAAACACACTAGACTCCTTAAACCTATCCGTAGATCCAAATCCACCCTGACGAATTCCATCTGACTCTCCCAAAGACATATTTGGCAAAACTATAAGCTGTGCAAAACAATCCCCTTTTTTCAAAGATTGAGGAACAAATGAATGAACCTGAATTTTGATCTGACCCTCATAATCTGAATCAACAACCCCAGGAACCACAAACAATTGACGCCTATGAGCCGATGATCTAGGAAGAAGAAGACCCACAGAAGCCGGAGGCAACGGTCCATAGAAATCCGTTGACCCCAAACAAACCACATGCGATACCCCAATTCCAAATCCTCGGCTAATGGAAGATCAATTCCTGCTGAACCTTTAGTAGCTGTACCTCTCTCTGGTGGCTCCAACCCTTCGGACATTACTTCACTCTTTAGAGTAGGAGAATGCCCTGATCCCTGCTTCCTAGTTTTTCCCTCAGAATGAAGTCTGCACTGATTTGCCCAATGGTAGCCTTTTTTACATTTTGGGCACACTGATTTAGGACGAACACCCTGTCCCATTGATCTCTTATTCTGCTGACTTTGACCTCCTCCAGGAGCCCGACATTGCGCTTTAAAATGTCCAGGCTTCCCACAATTGAAACAATTCCCCTTTTGAGCATGTCCTGCTTGTAAAGCCAAAGCTAAAGTTTCCATGTTAAAAGACTGACTCCCAACCTTCCTACATGCATTAATCAAATCCGCGATTTCTCGCTCTCCACTTGCTACAAGTGGATTTAAAATCTTTCTGCAATCTGTGTTAGCTTGTTCTACTGCTAACTTTAAAAGCAACTCTTTCTGGGCGAATTGATTATCAATTTGTCTTTCAATAGCCAATTTCAATCTGCTAATGAAATTTTCATAAGGTTCATTGTTCCCTTGTTTGATGTTAGTAAAGGTCTTCTCACCACCTTCGCCATCAGGGAGAGCTCCTACGGCTTGAAAAATTAATTGTGGGAGAAGAACGAACCCCTCATCAGGCATACCATCTCTCTGTTGTTCCACTGTTGTAAAATTACCAGCTCCGTAAAGCTGATCTGGGGTAACATTTGCTGTTCCCTCTGGACTGCCAGCTGTCTCCATTTCTGATCTAACACCAAATATTGAGCTGGAGTTAAAATCATATTCAACAGAGCTTTCCAGTCAGCCGGAATCATTTTATTTCCATAACCAACTGCTTCTAACAATGCCTGAGTATATGGCGATCTAACACCATATTCTTTTGCTGCTTGCTTAACTTCCTTCAAAACCCTGAGAGGTAAAGGCTTCCACTCCCGCTGCGGATTCAACGCAGCATCCATGACAATTTCTACTGGATTAAGTTGAACTTCTACTCCAAACTCCACCAAATCATCTCCTGATAATTCCCCTCTATTCTTTGCTTCTTGAATAGCTGCAGTAACTGCATCCACCTGAACCCTTAAAGGTAAACTCTTATCCTCTGACAAAGTATTTCTAGCGCCAGACAGTCCCCCAGCTTTATCTGGAGGTGCCGTCGGCGGCAACAACGTACCGCATGGTAGAGCGGCAAACCTTCTTCGGGGGTGCTAGGAGCGGTTGTTCATAAGTAGCTAACGCATCCATAATCACCCTCCAGGTTAACAAAATTGAAGAAGGGCACGAGGTTCCTCGTGCAAAAATTTCCCTATCTTTTTCCAGGACTCTACTTTAATACTACCTCCCTCCGGATATGACTTAATATTTTTCCAAACATACTGTAGTAAGTCCTCAATTTCTTTCTTTCCTACAGCACAACCCCTACTGCCAATTCCAAATCCAAAACTATTCCCAATGATCCCTCTCAATTCCCTGATGTGCTCTTTCTGAGCCTTCGAGAGATCTCCCCCATACTCACGAAAGAATCTATCTTCGTCCAGCGAAGAAGATGAGGCCCAGTCGACGTCCGCGACGATGAGTATAGGATGCGGGAAACGTATAGCCTTCCAAGCTATCACGTCGGGGTCACCATTTATGGTGGTCTGACATTCGAAAATGAGACACAGGGAAAATGTCTGAGAAAATGCCAGCCCTGAGTGAACTCAGGTAGCAGTATTTATTGAGAAAAAAGTAAAACAAAAGTACAGTATGCATATTCAGAAAACAATGACCTCAACAGAATTACCTCACCAGAATGAGAACACACAATCTTGGAAAGTCCCAGATGTTACCTTACTAGGATGAGATCATACAGCCACGGAAAGTCTCATGGGAAAGTCTGGAAAGTCCCATGAGAAAACACAACTATGTACCTTGAACTTTTACCTATTTTCCTGTTCCTTCTAAACTTGCAGATCAAAACAGGATGAGACACTCATGAGCAAAGGTACTCCTACCCCCACCAAGAATGCCTATATCCCTAGACCTATTGCCAGTTATTCAAAGGCCTTACAGAAAATGATAAAATGATCAATAGATTATATTACCACAGTGTCTACTTTCATTTTGCAATTGCAGAAAGTCCAATTCACCCCATGGGGACAATTCAAACTTTTTTTAAAAAAAGGAAGGTGAAACTTTCTATTTCTATTACCATGTTTTGTAGAAGAGTTTCTTTTTAGTGCTGCCCACCGCATCAATTTTCTCCAGGAGTCCTGGCCATCACCATATAATTTTCACCCAGCAAGCCGTTCCACTGAAGAGATAGTGTTGGTTCAACTGGCTTCCCAAAATCTTGTTCCTGTGTAGTTCACTCAAAGGGGTGTTGATAGAAAAAGAGACTGAATAACGTAGCTGAAAATGGCCATTCTTTTCTCAAGTTTGTCGGCATACATTTGGATAAATTAGAGAGCTGCAGAATGAAGCTGGGGAGCACATAGACCATAGGACTTTTACACCTGCATCTGGGCAGCTTGGAACTGTCCTTCAGCAATATCTGATGGATCGCATATTTGCCACTCCCGATAATGGCAATGTCTATTTTAGAAGACAGTGGAAGAACCCATTTCCATATAAACAGAGTCTCACTGGAGCAGAGCCTGTTGGAAATCATTCAAGTGATCAGACACTCGGTATTCATTCGTGTACAACCTGCTTTCTCATCAAGCCTTTTTTCTTTTTAATTTGTAATGTCCAAACTTCAGTCTATCTGGATCAAGGGGTGTGAAGTAGGTACAGACAATCTCAGTGGCTTGCCAATTGCTGAAATGGATCTATATCAAGACGCATCTGGAAATTTATAAGTAAACTGGGAAAATGGACAATGGAGGAGGAACAGAAGTAAACAGAAAGTGAAAAAGATACACACACACACACACACACACACACACACACAGAGGGTTCTGCCCGACTGCCCAGCTCTATAGAACTGGTAGAACCAGGCAATGTACGTGTGTGTGTGTGTGTGTGTGTGTGTGTATGCATATGTGTGTGTATGATTTAAATTGGCAAATGATAAAAACTTGTTATTTTCATCTGTTTATTGATTCAAAGTATCAATCCCAGCTTCCATCCAAATTTTCTTTTCTTTTTTAAAAAACAATTTTATTGATTTTTAAAAACAAACAGAACAGACAAAACATAAAAACATCCAACTTTCTTTCATAAATATACAAACAGTGTATTGGTTGGTTTACCAATCTTTTGTGCATCCATTTCGTGGTCTCAATTACAATTACATTACATGATATCTCATATTGTCAATCAGAAATTATATACCCTAGTATCACTATTAAACAATCATTTGACCATGATTTTATTCATTCATACTTTACGAGATAACTATAGTTTACTTAATTTATTTTATAACAAATCATATAGTCATACCAAATCTATCTTAATAACATTTTATAAATATAATATCAAAAAAGAAAAGAAATAAATCTTTATATATTCGTTATTTTCTAAAATTCTAAATATTCTATTATTGTATTTTATTATCTAACCATTGGTAGAAAAGGTCCCAAATTTTATAAAATTGTTTATCCTCTTGTTCTCTAATTTCAAATGTCAATCTACTCATTTCAGCACATTCCAATATTTTCTTAATAATTTCTTCCTGCAATGGTATTTTCTCATTTTTCCAGTTTTTAGCAAATGCAATCCTAGCCACTGTTAATACATTTACAATCAGGTATTTCAAATCTTTACTATATGTATCAGGTAAGATTCCCAATAAAAAGATCTCTGGTTTCAAGTCTATGTGTTTCTTTGTCATTTTTTCCAACCACATGCGAATTTTAGTCCAGTATTTTCTAGCGTCCCAAATCTTCTATATAACAGAGTTTTTAAAAAAATAAATCTGAGATCTGGATTATGTGATAGTGTCAATTTAGCCAGAGAAAAAGCATCAAAGTGCCATTTCATAGAAATAATGTATCACAGTCTTTAAGTTGACATTATTTGGAAACCATTATATTTTGATCCCAAGACAGCATTAATATTCTAGAGGGGCCCAAGAAGAAGAATTTGTACTAAAGAAAGTCATCTAAAATATGATTTTAGCTAATGTATACTGCACATAAAATGGTGCAATTCCAGAATTTCCCCACTTCAAGGAAGACAAAAGAAATGTAGCAAAGGAAGCACATTCATCTTTTGATAATGCTTGTTTTTTAAGCATTTAACTAGATTCTTCATTGGAGTGAGGGTGGGTTTTTCCCCCCCTTATGGTTAAATCAAAATGATGTCCCTCAATTCTTGAGCCAGCAGAAAACCATAGTGCTACTGTATATAAAAGCTACTGCCTACATTGGCAGCCCTTATCCTACAATGATCTTGGAAAATAATGGTTCCTTATTTATGATGTGTAGGATACACTAAGGACAAGGATTGGTGGAGTCCTCCCCCCCCCCCCCCCCCCCCCCCCCCCCCCCCCCCCCCCCCCCCCCCCCCCCCCCCCCCCCCCCCCTCTAGCATATAGGTAGTTCTCTACTTACAACTGCAACTGAGCCCAAAATTTCTGTGGCTCTGGTAAATGAATTTTGCCCCATGTTACGATATAACAGATAATCAGAGCTGGAAGGGACCTTGTGGGTCATCTAGTCCAACCCCCTGCCTAAGCAGGAGACCCTATACCATTTCTGACAAATGGCAGTCCAATCTCTTCTTGAAAGTCTCAAGTGATGGTGCTCCATTGATTGATTGATTGTTCTCATTGTCAGAAAGTTTCTCCTTATTTCCAGGTTAAATCTCTCCTTGATCTTTCTTAACTCAGTTGTTAAGTGAATCACTGCAGTTCTTAAGTTAGTAACACAGTTGCTAAATGAATCTGTCATAAGTCACTTTTTTTCAGTGCTGTTGTATCTTCGAAAACAGTCACTAAATGAATTGTTGTAAGTCAAGGACTACCTGCATTTTCTTTTCCTTCCCATCCAACATCCTACTTAATGGAGGACGAGGTAAGTTTTGATGATTATTGCAGTAGAATTAGCCACCTCTGGAAAATATGCTCCGTTTTTGAGAAAGTGCATTGAGCAGCTGGATCTCCCATTCCTGCTTTATCTGGACAGCCTCTGCAGGCTGGCAGCCATTGCTGCCAATACTAGTCAGCTGGTCTTTCAGGCCAATCTGGATCTAAAGAGAATGGATCTCTCTCTTTGATAGCAGAATCGGTCCAAAGTGGAAGGGCTATGGACGATTTTCCAAAGTTCAGAGGGGAGAGACACACCCATGCCAGCCCAAAGAGGCCTATGGGGAAAAGATGATCTCATCTCCTAGGAATCATGCTTAAAGCAGAAAAGATTAAACACACCACAGTTAAGGATCTCTTCAAAATGGCTCCGGTGTGGGATTAGGGATGAGATGAAAGCAACGCAATGAAAACATGACAGGAAAAAAAAGAAGGCATGTGCATATAGTTATGCCCAGGGGTGGGATTCAAAAATCCCAGCAACCGGTTTGCTGCCCGGTTGCTGGGTGACCATGGCCATGGTGGGCGTTGCCTACTAGAACTTCCAAGAGAGCCATTTTTCACCTCCCCCAGGCCTCTGGGAGGGTAAAAACAGCCTCCCCCGGGCTCTGGAGGCCCACTGGAAACTGGAAACAGGCCTCCTGGTACTTCCAGGATGGTAGTTTTTCATCCTCCCAAGGGTCCGGAGGCCTCCCCCAGGCCTCTGGGAGGGCAAAAATGGCCTTCTTCAGGCTCCGGAGGCTCTCTGGAAGCTGGACACAGGCCCGTTTCCCGACTTCCGAAGGCCTGTTTTCCCCCTCCCAGAGCCTCCACGCGGACCCTGCACTTGCCTGCATCGTGTGGAGACTCCTGGGAGAGGTGGGGCAGGTGGGAGGGGCCAGCCGGTGGGTTGAAATATCGGTTCAGCAAACTAGATGAAAACTTAACACCCGGTTCTCTAGAACCGGTCCAAACCAGTTGAATACCACCGCTGGTTGTGCCCATTTACCACCTTATCCCAACGAAATGGAAATAGGCTATTCAGAGGGCCTTCCTCCTCCTTCTCCAAACTGTCACTTTTCAAATACTGGAACTGCCATTTCTAGAAGCAATTCTTGGAACTATAGTCTTCCAACAGTCTTATACAGGTGGTCCTCGACTTACATTCACCACTGAGCCCAACATTTCTGTTGCTCACAAAAGGGGACCACCTGACCCTGGAACAGCGCAACCGTCATAAATACGAGTCTGTTGCCAAGTGTCCAAATTTTGATAACAAGACCACGTGCATGCTACAATGCCTGTAAGGGTGAAAAAAACAGCTATAAGTCACTTTTTTTCAGCGCCATTGTAACTTTGAACAGTTACTAAATGAACTGTTGTTGTAAGTCAGGGACTACCTGTACCCGTATCAGAAATATATCTTCTTGGGGGGGAAAACCCTGATTGCAAAATTCTACCTCTAAACTATTTTATTGGGGCATATGATCCTGCGCTACAGCTGTTACCGACCAAATGGAGTGCTGAGAGCGGTGAGGGCACCCCCATTTTGCCACCATAGCTTTGACCATCGAATCACTACAGAGAAGATTTCACAGCCCCCGCTGAGGGTAGCTTCACATTACAGTCCATGGGCCGTGGAGAGTGTCTAACATACCAATGTTTCTCTGACTTGGAACTACAGTACAACTTGGAGAAAGGGCAGTTCTTCATCCCGCCTTTATTTAGCTCACTGTTGACTCCTATCTTCACATTTGTGGTGGGGCTCATAAGGGAAGGGAATCTGCAACAAGAATAGTCTCTGGAGCTGACCTAGCTGAACAAATGTGCTACTGGACTGCCCCAGGAAAATGGCCAACAGCCGTTGCTGCCAAAGTCACAAAAGACTCAGAACGGATTACTGTGATCTCCAGATGCCCCCCAACCCCTCCTCCCCCGTAGTCCTAAAAGGAGTTATTTGTAGCAGGTAGTTAATGCCACTTCTGACTTTTCTCTCTCTTTTCTTGATTGCTCCAAAGGAGACTTTGATATGCAGGGCCACTGAGTGCCCATTTTAGGGCTCATTCTAGACTATGCATGGCCTTTTCCCATTCATGGGAACTCCTCCTAATAGGGCTTAGAGACAGATAGTTCATGTAGAAGGGCTTTGTGTCTATGTGTTTTTTTTAATGGGGGCATTATCAGACAGGATTCAAAATGTCTGGCTCTTTAGGAGAAAGCAAAATGCTCACCATGCTCTCAGATTTTTTATTTTTATTTTTGGTAAATTTTATTGGTTTTTAAAAACAAACATAAACAAACAAAACATAAAAACATCAAACTTTTTTCCATAAATATACAAGCAGTGTGCCGGTTGGTTTACAAATTATTTTGTGCATCCATTTCGTAGTCTTCAGTTACAGTTACATTGCATAATAGCTCATATCATCAATCAAAAATTGAATACCCTAGTATCATTATTAATCAATCATTTGACTATAGTTTTATTCATTCATATTTTACGAGATAACCATAGTTTACTTAGTTTATTTTATAACAATTCATATTATCCTCCCAAATCTATCCTAAAAGCATTTTGTAGATATAATAAAAAGGAAGTACATCTTTATATATTTATTATTTTCTAAAAATCTACATATTTCATTACTGTATTTTATTATCTAACCATTGAAAAAAAAAGGTCCCAAATTTTATGAAATTGTTTATCCTCTTGTTCTCTCCATGCTCTCAGATTTATTGAGAGGAAAGGAATGGGGTTGACATTTATTTCAGCAACTGAAGTAGTTCCCTTTGGAACCCACCTAGGTTAGGGTCAATTTCCTTTCTAACAACCTTCCTAGGATGCAGTGAGAAGAAGAATGTTTTCACTGATATCTGAGAAGCTTACAGCTGGATGTTTACAGGATGGTCTTCTGATGCTTTTATCAGTCCAGGAATCAACCATTTAAGACAACTACTGAGTCGCTGGAAACACAGAAAGGGAGCAAATTTTCTTACTAAACAAATTTCTACCTTGTAAGCCTTACCCAGGGACATGGTAGCTCAGTGGCTAAGACACTGAGCTTGTCAGTCAGAAAGATCAGCAGTTCGGCAATTCGAATCCCTAGCACCACGTAGCGGAGTGAGCTCCCGTTATTTGTCCCAGCTTCTGCCAATCTAGCAGCTTGAAAGCACATAAAAAAATGCAAGTAGAGAAATAGGGACCACTTTGGTGGGAAGGTAACGGCGTTCCGTGCGCCTTCGGCATTTAGTCATGCTGGCCACATGACCACAGAGACATTTTCGGACAGTGCTGGCTCTTCGGCTTTGTAACAGAGATGAGCACCGCCCCCTAGAGCCGGAAACGACTAGCACATATGTGTGAGAGGAACCTTTACCTTTAAACCTTACCCAGGTTATAGGTCCATAAGCCTTTGAGGTAATGTGATGTGGAAAATCTTGTCTCACATTGGCAATTTCCACCCTAAGTCAACTTTTCTTCTTTTATGTTGCCTTTTATGTTACTTTCCAAATAACTTAAGGTGGCAAATACACCTAATATTGCTTCCTTTTCTTATTTTTCCCATAACAGCCACCCTGTGGGATGGGTGGGGTTGAGAGTGACTGGCCCAAGTTCACCCAGCTGGCTTTCATGGTTAAGGCAGGACTAGAACTTTCTGGTCTCCTGGTTTCTAGGTCAGCACCTTAATCAGTACACCAAATTGGCTCTCACAATCTTGTGACAAACCTGACACAAGCCTTACTAAGCCATTGTGCTCATTTACACTCCAACTGTCGCTCGCCTTGCACCCGATAAATTTATCTTTATTTATTTATTTGTAAAATTTATTTGTAACATTTATCGGCTGCCCATCTTACCTCAGGGTAACTTCTGGGTGGCTTACAATCATAAAAAAAATAAAAAAAATAAAAACTGTGCAAAGGTTAAAAACAGAAATAAAATACTACCCACAGCCAAATACTGCAGCCCAATACAAAAAAAAATTGGGAAAAACAGGAGCAGGGCGGGGGAAGGTGGGATCGCTTAATTGATCAACCACATTGACTGTGATGCTCCCTCATTAGAACCCCAAGCCAACTGGCATATCCAGGTGTTTAGGCTCTTGCAGAAGGTCAGGAGGCGATTTTACTCCAGGGAGCAAGATGCTCCAGAGCAGGGGTCCCCAACCACTGGGCCCCGGACCAGTACCGGTCCGTGGATCATTTTCTACCAGGCCGCCGGTTTGCTGGGCGCTGCCATCTTGTTTCGACGAGAAAGTGCTTCCGGGTGAGCTTTTCCGGTCGGAAAGCGGCGTTTGGGTCCTGAAGGAATCCTCGCGCCTTAGTTTCATCGAAGGGGGGGGGGCGGCTTCGAACGAAGAGCTGTCCCAATGGTGGAGGAGATTAAGAAAGCACAAAAAAGGTACAAAGGAGGAGTTGAAGGTGGCGGGGAGAAGCGGGGGACGGCTGGCTGGCCGGTCGCTCAGCTCACCTTGCCTTGTCATGCGTGCTGATGCCGGTACCGGGCCGCGGATCATTTTGTGATGCCGGTACTGGGCCGTGGCACAAAAAAGGTTGGGGGCCACTGCTCCAGAGGATAGATTCAATAGCAGAAAAGGCCCTTCTTTTGGATCCTGCCAGCTGGCATACTCAGGCCAATGGGGCCCACAGCATGCCTTCTCTGCCAGCATAAGTGGGATGGGCCAATCCCAGAGGGATGAGACTCAAGTAGCCTGGAGGCTTTAAAGGTGATTACAAGCACCTTGAACTGCATCTGAAAGCAGGCCAACAGCCAATGCAGTTCATTGGGGAAGTGGTGTTACATAGAGGTGGGTATTCAGCAGGTTCCGACCAGTTCTGAAGAACCGGTAGTGGAAATTTTGAGTAGTTCGGAGAACAGGCAAACACCACCTCTGACTGGAGATTTTACAGTCTCCATCCCCTGCCATGCCCACCAAGCCATTCCCACAGAGCCTGTAGTAAAAATTTTTGAATCCCACCACTGGTGTTACATGGGTTGTTCTTGGGGCCCCAAGAATTGCCTGCACTGCTGTATTGGGAGGGGAGGTGTGCATGTCAGTGTGGGTTATGGACATCACAGGAGGATTGCACAAAGGAGCTCTCACCAGCAGGTCAAAGGGATGCTTGCTGAAGCCCATTGGTGATTGTGAGAATGTTATTCCAAAGAATTAAGCAACACAGTTTGGAGATTTATTGATTTTTCATATTTCTCAACCTCCCATCTCCCTCAAAGAGAGGTTCTGGGTGAGTGTGTGTGATGAAACACAAAAGGTGGTGGTCCCTGCAGGAAGAAGTTGACTTTGTAAACACCCCTCGCAAAAGAACGATTCAGCCATTTCTCCATGTTTCTTTATCACTGGATCAAGTTTTCCATCTTTTCAGCCACACAACTCAAGCTTCCTTAAGCAAGGTTGTCAGGGGGGACTTCGAGATGATACAGAATGCAGAATAACAGAGTTGGAAGACCTCGGAGAATTTGATCAATTTTTCTGCCTCATGGCTCATTCCGGTCAGTTTAAAATATGATCAATCTGGGCTATTTTGATGACTCAGAGATCTCTTTGGACAGCCGGATGCTCTAAGCGGACTGTATTTATATGCATCAATGCCTACTGAGACCACAGAGAACTTTCAAACTTATCCATTTGCTTGAAAGTTCTCCCTTCCTAGTCAAAGCTGAGCAAAACTGTCAACCAGTCAATACTTGTTTGCCAGCCAGGAAATTAGCCCCCTGTGAGGAGAGGGAGGGATGGTTAATAACACACACAAATTCAGTTTAAACCTTCAAAACCTTCTCACTTGTTAGGGCAGTTTTGCCTCTGTATTCACAATGCTGCTATACTGAGGACCGTGTGTTTGAGTTCTTTTTCCTACCATTCTGGGTCCTAGGAACAGGGAGGTAGAAGCAGCCAGAATCTTCTCTTATGACTGTGGTCTTCCCCTTCAAGTGCTAGGCAACCATACACACAGTATTTAGGAGGCAGCATTTGCTAGACTGACATTATATTTCTTTGTTCAAAAACAGATGGGCTGCTGAGCCCAAGGATAGCAACAGCAAGAGTACTTAGACTTATATATTGCTTCACAGTGCTTTACAGCCCTCGCTAGGCGGTTAACAGAGTTGTGTTTGTGAACACTACAGGATTGTGGTGTTTGCTACACATAAAGGAAAATGACAGCCTCAGAAAGTTTTAAGTTTTCCTGCTGTTTCCCAGCATTTGTCACTAGTGGCAATTGCCTAATACAGACATAGAATGAGTTGGAGTGACAACAGATATCAATAAAATTACAGTACATAGTTCAAAATGTGGCCAAATGGAAATAAACCCAAACCCAAATTAAAGCCAATGCTCAATGACTAGGTTGATTCATCTCATTAATCTATGATAGGATTGGCTGAATTTTGTGTTTGTAAACCATGGCACAGAATAAATGCAGCCCATAATCAGACACTGGCATATTCAAATAATTATAGATGTTGTTGTTGATGTTGTTTTAAATAAGAATTCTGGCTTAATGCAAGGTATGAACCCAACCAGAGTAATCTTATCAATGACATCTCAGAAATCATTCTCACTTCGTTTAATTGGACTTTGAGTTTAGCAGATGTAGAACTGAGGAATAAATCTGCAGAAAGGACAGAGCAAAGCTGGCACCGATGTTGCTATATATGTCAAAGAACACTCGGAATGCAGTAAATTAGAAAGCTAGCAAGAAATAACTTCAGACATTGAATCAATACCAACCCAGGAAAACTAATTCACTATATTATTGGCCTCTCACAACCAAAGTACTAGTAGTGATTTGGATAGATAAGGGGGAAAAATACCAGGCAGTTAAAAAAAAAATTACTTGATCGGTGATTTCAATTATTCTCTCACAGATTGGTCAAATATAAATTGACATGAGGGCAAAGGAACCAAGTTTCTCTTTGAGAGGAGTTAGTTGTGGAGCTAAAGAAAGCTTTAATTTGGCCAGGGTCAAGTATAATACTAAGCCATATTTAACCACAATCTCTTGGCAAAGCCCTAATTGGCTGAATTCATACAATACACAAGCCATAAGCCATGTTTTAGAAACTGTTGGTGAATGCATTTCAGGCTCAGATCAAAGAAACCATATGATGGTGTGAGTTCTAGTCCTGCCTTAACCATGAAGGTCAGCTGAGTGTCTTTGGGCCGGTCACTTTTTTTAACCCAACCCACCTCTCAGGGTTGTTTGTGGGGCAAATAAGAGGATAAGAAGAAGTATTAGATATGTTCGCCATTTTGAATTATTTGTAAAAATAATAAATATGAGATATAAATAAATAATAAAATCATAGTTGAACATGACGAGCAGTTTTAGCTTCCAAGTAGGCCTGGAGATGCAGTAGAGAGAGAATTAATTACAAATGCAGTATAACCATTTAATAAATCAAACTACTTGGGAATAAAAGTATAGAATCCCATACTACATTTCAGAAGGGGAAAAAATTGCTTTGGACAAAACTCAAAGGGTATTGTTTAATTTTGAAAGATCAAATTTTTCAGCTATAAGATGAATAGTTAAAAAGAGCTTAAATTGGAAGATCAGAAGGGTCAAATCCCTTCCGAAAGCTAATTTAAAACCACCAGGAGATAGTTCCAAGAAGAAGAAATTCATATCACAAATGAAAGTGCAAACAAGCACAGATGATACAGCAGCATGAAGGAAACCATAAAAAACATGAAAGATTTTTTTAATACATTATGGTGGGTAGTCTCTGTCCCTTGCAATGATGCAGAGCTACAACTTTAAGTGTCCCGAGCCATCAGCTATGAAGGCTGGATGCACTGAGAGTTGTTGATCAGTATCTGAATGAACCCCTCACTCTTACTAGTAAAAGTCTTGAGAGAAATGGGAAGAGCGAACACATTCAAAAACTCTAGGCAAGAACAAGGAAGAATTGCTAAGGCAAGAGAAAATTAATCTGGGAAATACATTTTTAAACAACCAACATTCACTTCTTTAAATATTCCAGAAGCTGAAATGCAGAGAGATAGGTTGATAAAGACAAGGAACGATAATTAAAACTGAGCTGAAAGAGGCCAGAGAGATTGCAGGGCTGTTAAACAGTTTATTTCTATTGCTGCAGAAGGATTAGAAAGGCATTAACAGCTGAAACATTGCATCCAGAGATGGGAGGGCATATCTCAGGGTATCCATAAGAGATATCCCTTTCAAAGAAAAGTTGTAGAACTATATTAAAAATTATAAATTAATAACTCACTGGGGCTAATGGTATGAGTTTCAAAAGTCAAATATACAATTACTTATGTTGTTAGTTTGAGCTTTGAGCTTGGCGATTTGGCTGCAAACGTTTCATCCCCATTTGAGGAGACTTCTTCACTACGATCAAGCCTACTTCCCCGAAGCATCATGCACTGAAGATATCTCTTTGAATGGGGATGAAATGTTTGCAACCAAATCGCCAAGCTCGGAGCTCAAACCAACAACATAACTACCAACCCGAGCTACTAATATTCAAAGACATTTCATACAATTACTAATTTGGGATAAGAGGCTGGCAAATTTTCTTTATCTAAGTTGTGATGATTACTTGATTTTTCAGCTTAATCAATGAGCATATATTGTGAATTTATTTTTTTCATGGAACATGAGAGACCAAGTTGAAAACAAAAGACATTCTGGGAAATTCTGGGAAAAATTTAAAGCTAGTACGTGCCGGTTATGATATCCTGGCAGGGACATGGCTTTATTTTTTAGCCACAAAAATATATTGTATTCCCAGCATTAAATGCTGCAAGTCATATTTGGAAGGCATTGGGATGAAAGGGTCAGTCTGACCCTTCTCATATCGCAAATTTATCCTCTAGGACAGGGGTGTCAAACTCGATCCTGTCACGGGCCACATCGGGATTTTGTTTGCCCTTGGCAGGCTGCGGGGGGAGGTTGTCATGGTCGTCACAGCCAACTGGGTGGGTGTGGCTGGGCCCAACTGGATGGGTGTGGCTGGGCCTGGGACAGCCTGCGGGCCAATTCTGTGGCCTATCATGCAGCCCATGGGCCATGTGTTTGACAACCCTGCTGTAGGATAATCCCAGTCTGAAAATTGCAAGTACATTTTTTGTTTGTATGTTGTGGGCAAGTTGTGGTTTGCCAGCAGCCTGTGCAGACGGCAGTGGAATCGGACAGTGGGGAAGAACAGGGACCAGTCTGGGAGTCTGGAGAGGACTCAGATGATAGTCCTGCGTCCAATGCAGAGATGGGGCCAGGAAGTGGGGTGCTGATTCCAGAGCCTCCAGAGTCTGGCAGCAGCAGGGCAGAGGAACAAGGGGAGCCTGTTCCCAGTACACGTGTGTGCAGAGCTGCTAGAAGGCAAGAGCAGCTGAGACAAAAGGGGCAGCTCAGGATTAAGGCTTGGAGGTGATTGCCCCTCCCATAAGGTATAAAGGACAGTCAAAGGTGAAGAAACCTTTATAGGAAGCAAAGTCGTTCACTCTGTTCGGATTAATCCTTGAAGCTCTGTGTGACTTTGTACTTTGGTTGTTTTTTTATAGTTCATTTGGCACTTTGGAATTGTTGGCAGCAATTCAAAGGAGAGAAAGGTGGGTGTTTATCTCAAGAGATTGTTTAGGACTCATTATAGGCTGAGGATGAACATAATTCTCAGCGTTGAAATAAAACAAGAGTTGTTTTAACTAAGTGTGTGCTTAATTACGGTCTTGGAAGCCTTGGTCAGAACACAAGTAGGCAATGGTGTCTATGAGAGATGAGGAGGGTTAAAAAATACTGGGTTCAGAGTGCTACTTGACAATCCAAGCCCTGCTCCTTTTATAGGTGGGCAATACACATACAAAAGCGTGAGCTTGGATCATGACACCAATCTTGTCATCTTGCAAATTCTTAGCTCCTCTCACAGACTCCATTGAATACAGAGGTTAGTTTGGATCACTTTGCAGTTTCCGGTCGCATGCTGGCTAGGGGAATTCTGGGAGCTGAAGTCCATCCATCTTAAAGTTCCCAAGGTTGAGAAACACTGTTGTAAACCATGGAAGTACAAGCACGAGAAATTTAGATTGGCCCAACTGCAAAATTTATTAGTGCATTCAATTAAAGTTAATCAAGCTAACTAATCAAGGAGAGAAGCAACTTAGGACTAAGGAGAAATTTCAGGACAGTTAGAACAATTAATCAGG
Source organism: Notechis scutatus (assembly GCF_049901735.1). Taxonomy (NCBI): domain Eukaryota; kingdom Metazoa; phylum Chordata; class Lepidosauria; order Squamata; family Elapidae; genus Notechis; species Notechis scutatus. Next base: position 145,262,359 of record NC_142009.1, on the reverse strand, counting down.
GGAACAACTTGCCTCCAGAAGTTGTGAATGCTCCAACACTGGAAGTTTTTAAGAAGAGAAACAACCATTTGTCAGCAATGATATAAGTTTCCTGCCTGAGCAGTGGGTTGGACTGTAAGACCTCTTAGATCCCTTCCAACTCTGTTGTTCTATTAATTAAAGCATCTTCTGAGTTCACAGTTTGGTCTGGATATATTATCAGCATCTAAAAACCAATAATTTTATCAGACTGAAAGATTGTCAGTACTGTTATGCATTTGGAATTATTTTTACAGTGAACCTGAGTAAAATAATTCTGTTTAAGGGAAAGACATTTTTTGATTGATAAGAAGATTAAAGTGTAGCGGAGGCGGGGGGGGGGGTGACAGTGTGGGATTTGCTAAGGGACCAAGTGAGGTACCTATGGAGCTTGGTAACTAGAACCCCTTCACTCAGAGGCGGGATTCAAATTTCTTAGCAACCAGTTCTGTGGGTGTGGCTTAATTTGTGGGCGTGGCTTGCTGGCTGGGCATGGCTTGGTGGTCATGTGACTGTGTGGGCATGACCAACTCAATGTCATTCAGATCAAGGGGTGCCTCGCCTGGCCCCTCCACTCCCAGCCATTCCTTGTCACACCCAGCCTCAACATATCTATAGTTCTGTAAAAATGTGGTTCTCCATTTTTTTTGACTTTATTATCTACGTACTGTACTTCATTGACCACTGAAAGGAGGAAATGGCTCACATGCTTTGCCCAAGAGTGTGGTAGGCAACAGGCTTTTAAGGGGCTGCCAGAAAGAAAGGAAATGTATTTTCCAAAGCACCAGAAGGCAAACAAGAAGCAATGGATGGAAACTGAACAAAGAGAGAAGCAACCTAAAACTAAGGAGAAACTTTCTGACAGTGAGAACAATTAACCAGTGGAACTGCCTGTCTCCAGAAGTTCTGGGTGCTCAATCACTGGAAGTTTTTAAGAAAAGATTGGACAGCCGTTTCTCTGAAATGGTATAGGGTTCCCCCTAAAGTCCCTTCTAAGTGTTATTCTGTTATTCTGACACCTTTCCCAGGACCTCTACTCAGAGTTTGGCATCCTCACTTTTCCTGCCTGAGCAGGGGCTTGGACTAGAAGACCTCCAAGGTCCCTTTGAACTCTGTTAAACACACCTGTATTTATGCTTTGGACTATAAACATGTAAACCCTGAAAAATACCTGGGCAAAAGAAAGGCTGTAAAATCATTCTAGGTGTAGGGACAGTGCAAAATATTAATATATGATAAATAATGGTACAATTAAAAATAATAGCACAGAGTTTTCTCTCTCCCACCCTTCCTTTCTATTTCTTTTCCTTCCTTCCCTCCTTCCTTCCTTCCTTCCTTCCTTCCTTCCTTCCTTCCTTCCTTCCTTCCTTCCTTCCTTCCTTCCTTCCTTCCTTCCTTCCTTCCTTCCTTTTTCTTTCTTTCTCTTTGTCTCCCTTCCTTCCTTTCTCTTTCTTTGTTTCTCTCCCTTCCTCTTTCTTTCTTGCTCTTTCTCTCTCTCTCTCTCTCTCTTTCCCTCTCTCTTTCCCACTTTTTCCCTCTTTTTCTCTCTTCCCCCTCTCTCTTTCCCCTCTCTCTCTGTCTCTCTCTATGGCTCCCCCGTATCTCTCTCTGTGTGTGTCTCTCTCTCTGCCCCTCTCCCTCTCTTCCCCTCTCTCCCCCTCTCTCTGTCCCTCTGTCTCTCTCTCACACAGAGAGAGAGGGAGAGAGGGGGAAGATAGGGAGAGGGAAGGTTCTCTTTCTCCCTCTGGTGCTGCTGGATCCAACCGAGGGAATGCCCAGGTGCCTCCGGAGCTGCCCAAGGAAATTTCCCACCACCGGCATGTTTCCAGGATGCGCGGCCACCTCTCTCTCCCCCCTCTCTCTGTGCGTGTGTGTGCATGCGGTGGAAGTGTCCCTTCGGGTGACCCTTCTCCTCCTCCTCTCATGACTGGCTGCTGTGGTGGTGGGGGGGTGCACATGCACGGGGAAACGCTCCTCCAACGAGCAGCCTCTCATGCCGCACCCGGTTTTTCTATGCTTTGGCACTTGCTTGAGGAGCGTTTCCTCCTGCGTGTGCACCCCCCACAGCCACCAGTCATGAGAGGAGGAGGAGGAGGAGGAGGGTCACCCAAAGGAACACTTCTACTCCATGCACACACACACACACGTGCACACACACGCACACACACACAGGTGGCTGCGTGTCCTGGAAATGCATCAATGGTGGGGAATTTCCTGGCTTTGGAGGCAGCGGCAGCAGAGCACACCGGGGTGTTCCTCCTGGTCAGATCTAGCAGCACCAAGGGGAGAATGTTCCCTTCTCTCCCGGCCGGTGCTGCCAGGGCCCCACGGTTTCTCCATGACCAGGGGGAGAAATACAACGTTCCCTTCTCTCCCAGCCAGCACGGCCATGGCCTTGCAGTGTGGGGGGAGGCAGCTAGGTCATGGCGAAGCAAGCCAGGCAAGCCCAGGGTTGGGGGAGGGACAGTGCAGCGGTCTAGACTGGCCCAGGAGTCAACTGGACCGTGGCTTGCTTGTAGGCTCACTCACCCAGGGAGATCAGGGCCATGGTGGAAAGCAGGCAGCAATGGTGGGCGAAGGCAGGTTAGCAATGGCGGGGGAGATGAGGAATCACTGGGCGGGGTGGGACCAGCCAGGGGCACGATTTACCAGTTCTCCAAACTGCACAGACTCATAACAACCGGTTCTATAGAACCGGTCCAAACGGGTAGAATCCCACCCCTGCCTTCACTGCAACAATAGGGTCCTAAGGCTTCTTAGTTGTGCTGGTTAGATCCCCAAAACTCTTCTTCTTCAGATAAGACCTCATCCACATTATGCTATGGCTATTGAAAGAGCGGATAATGGTATCTCAAAACTTCCTTTTGGAACTGGGACACACAAGAAGCTTGTTAATGCCATTATCCAATCTTGGTCTCCATGGAGATGGCTTGTACTAAGGCCTTGTTGCTTTTCAGGATCTGTTTCTCTTATGATATAGTCACCTATTTCTCATTCTTTGCTTCATTCTTAACTCGAGCCTCAAATCCTACCAAGTATTTGGACAGGCAGTTTAAATGGAAAAAAATTAGCACAATTGTGGCTTTGTAATCAGCAGAGGACATCACACATTCTTCTTTATCTGAACCTTGGTGATTAAATACATATATGGAATCCAAGATAAAATTGGTTTCTTTTGTACTGTAAATTTGTCTTCTTTTTGGATTTTCCTGAGCCACTTATAATTAAGGCTTTTTGACAGTTCACAGCATGGCTACTAGAAGCAATGTGATTAAACCTAATTTGTTTAAAATAGTACATTCCTATCTTTCTCCTTTTCTCTCTGCTTCTAATCAGCTCCAGGATTATTGTTTATTAATGCCAAAATTATTAGATTTCCTTCTTTATTCAGAAACTGAGTAGGGCAAGCTTGAATTAGCAGAGCATGTCTTCCCATTTCAATTTCTATTTTCTGGTAGATTTCAAAATATTTATAAATTAAGGAGATAATATGGGAAAAGGCAGAAAATAAAGTTGTACTGTTTTTGTCTGCCATTCCTACTGTTTCTTAGTATATGAGGGAGTTAATGTGATTAATGCCACTGTTTACAAACTTTTGCTGAATTTTGTATCCCACAGGCTGAATTCTCACTCTTCTCAAACCACTATGACAGGAAATTCAAGCAGCCATCAAGAAAATCAACCCATTTTGGCTTTGTATGCTAGAGGCACAGCTTTGTCCCCAACCTTCTGCCATCTACTAATGAGATCCATCACTTCCAGTCATTAGCTTGATAAGGAAAGCAGATAAAGTAAATTTGCCATCTACCAGATCAGGGCGGCATAATCTGGATGATCATGAGATGGCATTCATTTTTTGCAGCTCGGAACTGGTAACCCCAATTCTGAATTGTTCCTGTGGGTACCATTAAAACACTTCTGGCTTCTACGTATGACAAGCAGTTCCACGTACAATGCAGACTCATTCTTAGGAAATCAGCTGTAGAATTATTTCTGTATTTGGGAGAAGAACTAATGTATGAGAGCTGGTGGGAACAAGAGCAGCATCCATCTTTGGCTTGGCTGCAATACAAGAGCACCTGCTGATGGCTAGGGTCAGAATCGTGCAGCTGTGATTTCTGCTGGTATTCAAGCAATGTTTATGCTGTTGTGATGAAGATTGGAGGTTTGATTTCTTTTCTCTTTATTTCACGCTTTCCTTTTTCTTTTCTTTCTTTGCACTTTTCCTTTCTCTTTTTAGTAGCCTATCTCTCTCTGAGTTTGTATCAGTTTTATATTAGTGTAATAAAAATCTTAAACTATATATCAACGAGAGCACCATTACTTATGCCATCATACTTTTCTGGCAGCTCAAGGATGGATGGATTCATTTATTCATTCATGACTCAGACCAATAATGCTGATTGATATGATTTATTCTTTATGTTTAATTCAGCTTGTTGGAAGGGCCTACAGCTAACTTGAAGCAGGAGAGAGCAGGAGAATTGTAAGTTGAAATCAAACCCATGCAGCTTTCACTTTTCTAAGAAATGTTTTGAGGAAATGTCTTGAAAAATATAAAGGGGGGAACCATTTACCAGCAAAAAAGAGACAGGAGTTGGTAAAAAGCATGAGGGAAAAGGGAAGGAGACAGAAACTGGTTTATTGGGTCTTTCCGAATTGATTGGAGAAATGGGATACAGTAGAAGGGAAGGGAAGCAAGGGAAAGTTTACAGTAATGCGTACAAAATATGTTAATTGTGACAGGCGGGTATACATTATGTTTCCAGTATTCACCAAGAAAGTGAATTCTTGACTTTATGAGTTAAGTGATTAAGGCATCAGGTTAAGTGGTTAAGTGATTAAGGCACCAGGCTAGAAGATGGGAAATTGTGAATTCTAGTCCCAGCTTAGGCATGAAAGCCAGTTGGGTAAACTTTAAACTGGTTACACTCTGGTTACACTAACTGGTTACAGTCCAACACACCTTACAGTTGTTGTTGTTGTTGTGGGTAAAATAGGAGGAGAAAGGAGCATTACGTAAAATCATAAAGGTAGGATAAAAATCAAATAAATAAATAAGGAGAAATCTCTTTTTCAGGGAAGAGACCCTTATGCATCATTTTCAGTGGCTTCAGCATTTCCTTCTAAGGCAGAGTAACCTGGAAGGGGGACCCCTTTTCTGCCCAAAGAGAAATAAACTGGGATGAAAGGATGGTTCCTTTGTCATTCGTTAAATCAAGCAAGCAAGCCCATGATCTTGCAGACCAACCCAAACGGATCCCGAAAAGACAGAAAACCTTGAGCTTTTCACTCCCCGAGGGCGCTTTCTCTGCATCTAATTGGCAACGCCCTTTAGGGATTGCTGGGTTCTGCTGTTGTAAGATAAACGATTCTCCCTCCAGATGGCTATAAAGGTTAACGAGGAACTTATTCATGGCTATGGAGACAACAGATTGGCTCCTCTTGTCCTCCCCCCTCCCCAATATTAGATGGAATCAAAACAACCGCATAACTTCAAACCCACACGCAGAGCGCAGTGTTGCAATGCAGCTTAATTTTTACAGAAAGCCGGAGAGTGCCAAGCTGTTGCACAGGCCCTTTGATCTCTCATGCTACGTTGCCTCCTTGACTTGAATCTCCCGCTGGCTGGGATATTGGGGGGTGGGGGGGGGTGGGAGGAAGACTTGGACTGGTATTTCTCTGGCTACCACCCCAAAGTAGCTTGCAATCTGCACCGAGGCCACTTTCTTTCTTATTTTTTTTTTTTTAAGTGCCCAGCTACAGACAGAATTTCTCTTAGCTTTTTCATCTGAAAAATGTCAGAAGCAACTGCTAAGCCACGTTTGGTAGGGCTTATTTGGTTAAAAACATCACAAGGATTTTATGAGAAATCTTTGTTTTGAAGAGCCATTGACATTTGGAAAGCATGATTTCAAAAAAAAAAAAAAAAAAAAGAACTTTGACAGCTACTGCTCCTGTAAAAAAACAAACAAAAAAGTTGCATTTATTAAAGAGGCCACTCGGGGTAGGATTTTGAAGGGCTCACTGAATATATTTTTTTCCTTCCCCTCCTCCTTTTATCTTTTCACATTCAATTGAATGGAAGAAGGAAGTCTCTTTGGATTGTTTTCAAACAACATTTTGTTAAAGCCCATGTTGTGTGTGTGTGTGGGGGGGAGGGGAATGATATTGCTGGTACCTGTGTTACAAGGTGTGCATAGAACCAAATCTTGCTGTTTATAATATAGGTATTTTTGTGTTTGTGCCCCACATCCCCCAAGCTTCTCAAGGGAGAGGCAATCCATCTCCTGGGGCTACGTTTAGATCAGAAAGCAAGGAGGCCCAGCAGGAGAGAGATCTGATTCAAAGAACACAAGGAAAAAACTCAGCTGCACCTTTTACCCCCTTAAAGGAATATGGTGAACTTCAGACCCAGAAATAATGCAAAGAAAGAAAAATTGCCAAGGCAAGCTTGAGACTAAGGGAGATAAACAGAGTCCTCTTCACGGGGAAAGAAAACCCCAAAAGCTACTTTTTGGACTGGAATTCTTCCAAATTTGGAGTGAGCAATCCTGTTGGATATGTTTTTTTTTTTAAAATTTCCTTCCTGCCTTTATTATTTTTAACAAATACTGCTACTCAAGGTGGCAACCATATCCAGCACACCTTCCTCCTCCTGTTTCCCCTACAACAACAACTCACCTGTGGGGTGAGTCGGGCTGAAAGAGGTCACACCTTGGCCAGCTTTGTTCTTTGAGTATTTAGTACTTTGGTTACCATTGGATACACATTTTTCCCCCTGGGAGAAAAACCTTGTCAAATTCGGTAAGGTTAACTGTTGAGGTATTCCCCGTTAGGAGAATGAGTGCACATAGGGAAACATAGTGAGAGTGGTGTTGAATAACACACAACTAACACACAGATACACTGAATAGTAAAATGTAGATTTTACTTCCAGTAAACGGGTGAACAAAGTCCAACAAACAGTCCAAATCATACACGGTTAAAGCAGGTAGTATTCAATACAATCAGTCCAGGGATAATCCAAAAACGAAGTCCAATATCATAAACAAGGTTCAGTAAACGGAGTTTGCTAACAGTTTGCAAGACTCACAGCAATCCAAGCAGAACGACGTTCAGGCAAAAGGCAAAAAGGAAATGCAAGAAGAAAGCAATCCAGGTTTCTGGCTCCACCTTATGGCCGTCGGAGGAACCTCAGCCAATCACAATTACAGCATTCTCTTAAAGATACAACAGGATTAAATGACTATCCTGGTTTATATATTGCCAACTCAACTGTTAGGTGACTATCATTCCTAACATTAACTTTTGAATTATTGTGCATAGAATTGCACTATATACTATGTGAAGTTCTTGCTTTAAACTCCCACCATTACCTTTAACTAACAAGGTCATTGGAAAGCTTAACAAATGGTGATCATGAGTCCCTTTTTTCAGGGCCGTTGTAACTTGGAACAGTTGCTAAACAAATGTTGCGGGCTATGCATACTTTGCATATCATAACGCTTCATATTAAAGTGGGGTTATTGGAGCGGGAAAACAGTTGATAATTGTGCGTTGTAAATTTTTCTTTTCTTTACAAAAATAGATGCAATCACATGTGGTTCATTAGTGAATATATTTTTCATATACAGTATATATCATCAAGATAGAGGTACTGTTATGTATATGTAAATAACGTAGTTGGGTTGACAATATATAAACTACAAATATATATGTTTGTAGCTTTAAGGAAAAATACTGTAATGTATTATGCTGTGTTCTGGTTGGTTAATTATGCTACAAGTTGCCATAAGAGGGAGTTATAGATCATGGTTTAATTCTCCTTTTCACTGATGATCTCTTTTGATACTGATACTGACTGACTACGGACCGATACTGACTAACCCTGTTTATTTTGATATTCTGTTGATATCGAAGGTTATTTGTTGTATTATGGTTTGATATTTGTCTGCTGTAAAATACATGGAACCGGTAAGAAGACTTTATAACTAGATGTAGGAAGACTTTATAACTGGATATTTCTGGACTGTTAAAAGCGTGTGTGACATGGACTGTTTATTGGACTGTGCTATTTCTTCAAGAAAACATTAATACAACTTGTTCAACTCTGTATAGCTGTATATTTCTTCATAACTGTTCTCATAAACCGTTTTCAGTGTGCATATCCTTTTAATACAAGGGTTACTCTGCACATATCCTAACAGGTACAGTGTAACAGTGTTCACTTCAGGTGTTGGAGATTATCTCCAGGCTGGTCTGCTATGATAGGTGCTTTCCCTCCTTTGCAAAGAGCTTGCTGTATCTTTTCAAACAAAAGACGCTTGAGTCAAAAGTAGGCTTTCTGAATTTTACGGAAACATCTAGAAGTAACTTTGGTGCAAAAATTACATAATGCAAGGTAGTAGTGGGATTCAAATTTTGTTATTACTGGTTCTGTGGGGGTGGCTAAATCTCCAGTCAGAGGTGGTATTTGCTGGTTCTCCAAACTACTCAAAATTTTCACTACCGATTCTCCAGAACTGGTCAGAACCTGCTGAATGCTACCTCTGATGCAGGGGCTACCGAATGTAACCAAATAGCAAGATTAGATCACGGGCATGCTGAACCAATTAAGGCTAAGCATAACACAACCAAGCAGAAGTACAGCCGCTATTTTTACTGTCATAGAAACGACTTGATATTGTAGTGAAGTTGTAGGAAGGAAGAACAATAAGAGGTGTAGACTCCAACCCGGGGGGGGGGGAATTCAATTTTTTTAACAACTGGTTCTGTGGGCCTGGCTAGGTGGGCATGGCCATGTGACTGGGTGGGCATGGCTTTTTCTTCTTTTTGGGGGGCAGCACTCTCCCCCCTCTGTTTTGGCCCTTCTGGGCCTCAGAAAAGCCTCTTGGGGGGCATTTTTGTTCCCAGAAGGCTTTCCTGGGGCCCAGGAAGGCAAAATATGGACCATTTTTTGCCTTCCTGTACCTCAGGGAAGCCTCCTGGGCAAAGCAGTAAGTAAGCGAGGGGAATCCCGGCACAGCTGATCATAGGAACAGCTGATCGTTGGGAGGGGAAAAAAATAAATATCTTAAGAAGTGACTGGGCGGGGGAGAACGCAGTTGGGCATGCGCGCGATGTCGTGCATGTGTGATAAGGATTGATTGAGGGGAGGGGCGGGTGGAGAGGGGTGGGGCCAGCCAGGGGCATGATTTGCCGGTTCTCCGAACTGCGCAGAATCATAACAACCAGTTCTATAGAATGGTCTGAACCAGTAGAATCCCACCCCTGCTCCAACCTGACTTCCTGGTGATTTCATTGGCACAATCCACGCGGTTGGTTTAACAGAATTAAGGAAAGTAGTTTGCCGTTGTCTTCTTCTGGAAGGTTGCTGTGCCTTCCCTGTGTAACCTACAGCACTGGGATTCCTGCTTGGGTCTGATCCTGTTTAGTTTTTGGGGTATCAGCTTAGAGTAGCTCAATGCTGCCCCTTGAGGGAATACATTACAGAAGACCTTTCTATAAGGCCAAATTGAAAAGACGGTGCCAACAAAAAGGGACACACTTATTCATTCCCTCATAAATTGTTCTCCTGCAATAGTTTCCTGAAAGAACCTCATAACAATTTGCATGGGGGGTAGGCAGAGACATGCCAGAGGAGCGCTAACTAATTTTGGCTGGAAAGGACATCATTTTCTCTATGGTTTGCAGCTGCTTTATCATTCCTTCCACATATTTGCAACAAATACCTGCCATCTGTATTCCAGATGGCCCAATAGCAATGATCTCATTCCAGACACCAACCTTTAGTGCAACGCCAGTAATTTGGCACTCCCAAAAAGATCTACCTGGGCCTTGACTGTGAAGCCTCCTATTTCTTTCCACCTTAACTCAAATCAGTGAGTTCCATTATAAGAACAAGCAGAGAGCATGACTGGTGTGCCATACAAAGAAGTCCTTAAGCCAGAGGTCTCCAAATGTGGAAACTTTTAAGACTTGTGGACTTTTAACTCCCAGAATTCCTCAGCCAGGGGGACCCCTGCCTTAATCAGCAAGGCAGTGGTAGGATTCAATTTTTTTTACTACCGGTACTGTGGGCGTGGCTGGTGGGCATGGCATGGCTTAGTGGGCATGGCAGGGGAAGGATACTGTAAAATCCCCATTCTCTCCCCACCCCACTAACCTGCTTTCCAGCTCCATTCTCCTGTGCAGGGCAACAAAAGAAGACCCAGCCAATCAGCTGGGACTCAATGGGAGGCAGAGAATAGATGGGGGCAGGGCCAGTCAGAGGTGGGATTTGCTGGTTCTCCAAACTACTTAAAATTTCCGTTATTGGTTCTCCAGAACTGGTCAGAACCCGCTGAATCCCACCTCTGTTGCAAGGACATTTTGCGGGGAAAACTCTGGTGACGTATTAATACCTTATGGAGGAGTCTTTCCCTTCCTTGAAATTTTCTTCCTGTCAGGAAAACAGAGAAACATTCAGGGATTTTCTTGAATGGTTGCTCATCCGATGGAGGTAGAGAATGAACCATGTAGCATTTGAAGGCCCGGAGGTGTTTTGAAGAGTGTGGGATGAATGTTCAAGCTGTAAAGCAGCCCTAGCTTTTCTTGATTTAAGGAATAACAAAGTTAGAAGGGACCTTTAAGGTCTTCTAGTCCAATCCCTTGCTTAAGTAGGAGACCCTATTTTATGGTCATGTCAATTTTTTTCAGTGCAGTTGTAACTTTAAGTGAACGGTTGTAAGTCGAGGACTACCTATATATTTAAAAAGTATTATATTACATTAAAATGTATTATATTAAAAGCCTCGGAAGGTGGGCAGATGGGAAGAGCTACAACCACTGATCTTAAATTGGGGGCATTTGCCTGAACCATCAACCCACCTGCCTAGGATCCTAAGAGATGCTTCCCTGTTACCTTACAGGAATATTTTGAAAGTACTTACGCAATGTTTTCAACAAATGGAAGACTTATATAAAATTGGATAAATTCCTCCCTATTCTCAGTTGTCATAAATTTATAAATGTTTCCACTAACTTGCCTTACATTCCTAGAAGTAGTTTCCACTATGTTTTTTTAAAAAGCTAACTAGGCTCCAAAAGCAGAGGAAAATATAAACACTGTTCTTAGAACTGAATTCTGTTGGTATCATACTTATTGCTTTGATTGCCAGCCAAACACCACAGTTACAGCCACTTGCAAAGGTAATAATAGCTCAAAATTTCTCTCCAGGTCATGATAAGAATAAAGTTAGCACCGGAAAGTAGTAATCCATAGCAGACATGTTGGCTACTGAGGTGAATTGGCAAGGTGGTAAACTACTGTTACAAAGACTATATGAATCATGGCACTTATTGTAAAGAAGGAGTCTTTCAGGCACATTAACCTCCATTTAAATTAAATAACAGAATAACTGAGTTGGAAGGGACCTTGGAGGTCTTCTAGTCCAACCCCCTCCTCAAGCAGGAGACCCTATACCCATCATGGTGAACCTATGGCACACAGGCCAAGGTGGCACGCAGAGCCATTTGTGCCGGCACGCAAGCCTCAGCCAAACTTACCTCACTGCACATATGCGTAATACCGGAAGTGATGGAACGGGCTTATTATTCGGCCTACAAAGCCTGCAGAGGCTTTTTTTCAAGCCTCTGGGAGGCTGAAAAAAGCCTCAAACCAGCTGAAAAATCAGCTGTGATGTGCAGTGCAGGCAAAGGGGCAGCGTGGGGGGGATTGCGCACGCATGTGCAGGGGTCATGGGCCCCCCCGCTCACGTTGACTTCTAGGTGCTGGCACACAAGCGTGCGAGCGCAAGCGCGTGCACAATTTTTGGCACAGGAGCCTGCTGTATATATATTTGCATACTCGTAATACTGCGTTCTGATTGGTCCGCCAATGCTGCCTATTGATTGGTCCATACTGAATACTTGAATACTGTTATAATTAAGAAGCTGTCATTGGCCGCGAGCCGCAAGCAGCCGCTATAAAAGAGGCTGCCGCGGCTCCGGTTTTGTTGAAGTTACTGAGAGCAAATAAAGAGCTGAATTCACACTGGTCTCGAGTCAGATCTTTCCCGCGACAGAACAGAGCCCAAAAAGGTTAGCCACCACTGCCCTACACCATTCCAGACAAATCGCTGTCCAGTCTTTTCTGGAAAGTCTCCAGAGATGGAACATCCACAACTTCTGAAGGCAAACTGTTCCATTAGTTTATTCTCAGGAAATTTCTCCTTAATTTTAGGTTGCTTCTCTCCATGATTAGTCCATTTGCAAGAATGTGTTATGTTTATGCCTTCAAGCACTCCAAAATAACATTTTTTTCCTTTGATCCCAAACCATTATACAGCCTTGGCAGAGAAGGGAAAAAATGGTGCGGTGCAGAGGTGATATTCAACAGGTTCTGACCAGTTCTGGAGAACCGGTAGTGGAAATTTTGAGTAGTTCGGAATCCCACCTCTGACTGGCACCGCCCTCATCTATTCTCTGCCACCAGTGAGTCCCAGCTGATCCGCTGGGTCTTCTTTGGTTGCCCTGCACAGGAGAACGGAGCTGGAAAGCAGGTTAGTGGGGTGGGTGGGAATGGGATTTTACAGTATCTTTCCCCTGCCACGCCCACCAAGCCATGCCCACCGAACCGGTAGTAAAAAAAAATTTTAATCCCACCACTGGTGCAGTGGTTGTGGCCTAATGGTTAATGCTATGTGTTGTGGTGGCTGAAATGCAATATAGCAGTGCAGTGGCTAGACACAGGTTCCGATCCATCCTCAGGCACAAAAAGCTCATGGGTGATTTTGGGCTACCCTTTCACAGACTTATGTGGGAATGAAATTAAGTAAGTAAGAAATTCTACGCATGTTGCTTTAAGCTTCTGGAGAGAAGCTGGAATATAAATCTAAGAAATAAATAAAAATATTGGCCATTCTAAGGATTGTAAGTCTGTCACAATATCAGATCTCAGGCAGACAGCTTCTATTAAAAAGTGAATAAAAATAGCCTAGGATAAGACTAAATCTGTGATTCCTATACGGGCTGCCATGATTTGACAAAGAGTAAGAATAGTAATCCATTTTGACAGGCTGTATAATCCCGAAAGTATGGCAATAAAATTGAATATGTGCTAAAAATCCAGCTATTTTTTCAACATGCTATTTGTGTGACTCTGTGCTTCGGGGAACCACCAAACATCTACAGGAATTCAAATGTCCTTTGCCCTGAAAAATCATTATCCCTTGCAGCTAATGATGGCAATACAAATGGGTTCAGGTTTTGTCTCTTCTTCAAAGTGGACACAAGAAGACGACAAAACTATTATACTCACTCTGAGAAGATTTACTTTTTAAATGATGTAATTTGTACAGTGTTGAAAAAGGTTGATTTCTCCTACCCTAATAGGAACATTTCAGTGGTGGGATTCAAAAATGTTTACTGCTGGTTCTGTGGATGTGGCTTGGTGGGCGTGGCATGGTTTGGTGGGCGTGGCTTGGTGGGCATGGCAGGGGAAGGATACTGTAAAATCCCCATTCTCTCCCCACCCCACTAACTTGCTTTCCAGCTCCATTTTCCTGTGCAGGGCAACAAAAGAAGACCCAGCCAATCAGAGAATACATGGGGGCAGGGCCAGTCAGAGGTGGTGTTTGCCGCTTCTCCAAACTACTCAAAATTTCTGCTACCGGTTCTCCAGAACTGGTCAGAACCTGCTGAATCCCACCTCTGGAACATTTAGGCAGGGTTCTGCTGTTATTGTTTATATGAAAGGGATTCTCTCCATCTCTTTTCTCACGTGCATCTAATCACAGGAAACAGATCCCAAGATCCTCTTTTTATTGTTTAACATCTCCATCATGGGATTTTTCTTTGTCTTCTGGCCACATCAGAGCAGTCTTTAGTCAGCCTTCACTCTTCCACTTTATTATAGTGCTTTCCCATTTATCCTGGTACAATTGTTTTCTGTGCGTACAATTGAGCACGCTTCACCAACCATTCTAATGTTTACCGAGTCATAGAGAGAATCTGCCCAGCCCCTATAAACAACTTTAGGCTTCTAAAAGTCCATCACTGCCTCTCCAGTCTTTGGATATTATTGTCCCCCAGAGCAGTTCTTGGCTCTCCCTGTTGCACCCAGACAGCAACTGACAAAGAATGGCAAGGATTGGGTGGAAGGGTGAGCCACACAGTGAAGCAGGAGGGAGCAAGAGAGAGAGAGCGAATTCTATTTCTGCTACTTCATGGCACAACACTCCATGTGTCTGTCAACTATTGATTTTGAACATAATTTAAGTGGTCTTCCGAAACAGAGCTAAAGCATGGATTTACCTCCTTTGGAACATGGATTTAGGGCTCATTTGAAATGGTACTAAATTACCACGATCATTTTTTCTCGGAAAAAAATAAAGGACAAACCTGAAAAAGGACAAATTTGAATGGGTGTCATTAAGGATAAAACATCACATAAAAAGAGCTGTGGTGGCGCAGCGGTTAGAATGCGGTATTGCAGGCTAACTCTGCTGACTGCCAGGAGTTTAATCCTTCCTGGCTCAAGGTTGACTCAGCCTTCCATCCAGTGGTGGGATTCAAAAATGTTTACTACCGGTTATGTGGGCGTGGCCTTGGTGGGCATGGCAGGGAAAGGAAATCTCCATTCCCACCCCACTCCTGGGGAAAGGTTACTGCAAAATCACCATTCCCTCCTCACCCCACCCCATCCCACTAACCTGCTTTCCAGCTCCATTCTCCTGTGCAGGGTAACAAAAGAAGACCTAGTCGATCAGCTGGGACTCAGGAGGCAGAGAATAGATGGAGGCGGGGCCAGTCAGAGGTGGGATTTACTGCAGATCCAGTAAGTCACTGTGGAGAGCCTAAGGCCAAGATTAATGTGAGCGGGCCTTGCTGGGACAGTCAGAACCTGGCAGTGGCCCAAGGTGAGCAACATTTTGTGTAGGGTTTGCCAGTTAAGAAGTTATTTTTGGGTTAGGGATACTGGATTTTTTCCAGAAATCTATGTTTGGATTTGAACCGAGAGTTTCTTTGTCCAATGTTATTAGTTAAATTATGCATTGAAACCTGTCCCTCATGAATTACAGTCGTGTCAATCCTCTGCTTTGTAAGCTGCCTTAAGTAGGGTCATTTCAGTAGCAGAGTAAAGATTAGAAACAATTAGTAAATCAGAACCATCCTCAAATGCTCTGGCATTTCATATGGAATGGAATGAAAAATGTTCAGGAGATGAGATAGAGAGAAATTTCATCCCAAGGGGAAATGTTGCCTTAGACAAGGTGTCCAGGAAGATATTTTTTCTGTTTTTATTATTTCTTTCGAACCCCCTTTTGCCTGGTAAAGCATTCAACAATCACCGGTGGAGTGAGCCTACGAAGCCTGATTCCCACCAACGCCTGTCCAAGGGGCACCAGCCGCAGAGAGCTATTGCAGCAAGCAGCAATAAAGAAACTTTCCGAAAATAGCATGGAATAAGAAACCCATTTTGTCTTGAGAAAAATAGGGCACTCCAAATGTCTATAACCTTTTCTCTCTTCCCGAAAGCAGGCCCCATCCTTCTATTGTTATGCGTGGGTAGAAAATGATTTATAATAATAATTATTAGTTGTTGTTTTTCCTTTATTGGAGTTATTTTGCTGCTAGCGGCATGGGGTGTGTGTGTGTTGAAATTTGATTGCGTTCTTTTTGAGAGACGCTTTTCTCCAATTACTTTCCTCAGTAAAGTGCCTGAAACTCAGATACATTTTGCTTCCCTCCCCCCGCCCCCCCATGGGGAAAAACCTCTCAATTTGTTTGCCGTTTGGGCAAACAGCAGCATAGAGAGCTGACATTTCCAGAGCACCACTTATAGTAACTTCAGGATAGAATTAGAGGTGGGCTGAATAACCTGAACAATTAGACGCCAGATGAACCCATGGAGTAACATGAGCACTGATGGTTTTTGACTGATTCTAGGTCACCGCTCCAGCTGCCCACTTCCTTCTATAAAATGGAATAAAATCTCAACTGAATCAAAGGGTCAATGGTTTGGATTCCAGAAGATGACACACATGTTCCCAAACCAAGAAGGAATCCACTGAGAAATGGCACAGCTTTTTCTGGCACGCAGGCCACACGGGTCAAAAAAAGAAAAAAGAAAAGAAAAGATCGTATTTGTTAAGTTTGGAGAATAATGGAGACCAGACATCTGACCAGTGACTTCAACTCTTTAATAACAGTAGATAGAACAGAACAGAGCAAAGCTATGGGCAGCAGTAACCCTTTTATAGGGTTGGCTGCTACCCTATTAACCAATAATATGTGTAACAAGTTCAACTAATATCCAATAAGAAGTGTCCTAATATTGGCCAATCCGGGACTTGTTATGGACCAATCCTTGTCCGTTGTTTAAGGACCAATCAGGTGTGCAGGCTTTCAAAACCCGCTTTGCATTTGGGCTTAGTTACTTTTTATTGATTCACAACAGTATTTAACATAGCTTTAGTAGAATTTAAATTAAGTAGAATCAACACAATATGCTTAGGTATGAGACAGTTTGGTCTTGCGTTTAGGGCACAAAACTGGAAACCAAGAGACTATGGGTTCGAGTCCCACTTGAGGCATGAAAACTGGCTGGGTGACGTGGGATCAATCCAGTGGTGTGTTTCAAATATTTTTACCACCGGTTCGATAAGCATGGCTTGGTGGGCGCGTGCGCATGCCAAACACACACTTTGCGCAGGCGCAGAGGCGTTTTCAATCACCTCCTGCAATCCTGCACTCTCCCTGGTGCTTCAGCAGCTGTGCCAAGCAAAGCCACACAAAGCAGCTGCACTTCAAAAGCAAGACATAAAGGTTAGTATGGGAGCTCAGGCCGGTGGGTGGGTCCAACACAGAGTGGCAGAGAGAAGCAATTTGGCCTCTGCTGCTCATCACCACTACCAGATCGGCAGAACCGGGCAGAACTGATAGAATACCACCACTGGATCAATCACTCTCTCTCAGCCCAAGTCACCTCACAGCAGGGGTGAGATTCTACAGGTTCGCACCTATTCGCTAGAACCGGTTGTTAACAATCTAAGCAGTTTGGAGAACCGGTTGTTAGAAAAAATTACTGGCCTAACCCTGTAAGGAAGGTAGGAAGGAAACATTCTGGTGTTGCTTACAGAAACTGCCTCTTACATTCTTGGCAAGACTAGACTTCCTGTCTCTGGAACTTCTCTGGAGTTTTTTCCCCCTCCCTTGCTGGTACTTTGCTTGTGTGGAGTGACCATTCAAAGTTACAATGGCACTGAAAAAAGTGGCTTATAATCATTTTTTACACTTGCAACTGTTGCAGCATCCCCACAGTCATGAGAGGCCAGGCGAGGAGATGCGTGCCTCGATGTGAGTGATATTGAGTTGGCCACGCCCAGCCAGTCACATGACCACCAAACCATGTCCACCAACTAAGCCATGCTCACAGAACCGGTTGTTAAAAAATTTGAATCCCACCCCTGCACCACAGGGTTGTCATTGTGGAGAAAATAGGAGAAGGAAGGAGCATTAGTATGTTCGTTGCTTTAAGTTACTTTTAAAGTCATAATGGTGAGATAAAAACATCTAATAATAAATAAAATAAAATGAATTCATTCATTTCCTCTTTTTGTTACATTCAAAATTATAATTTGGTTATAGTATATGGAGGTTTCTGGGGATCACCCAATGCACTGAGGGCTACCTGCAGCTCTGGAATCTCAGATTGTGCACTTTCCAAATGTATTGAGAAAACAGATTAGGGTTCCTTGGAAAGAGACCAGGTTAGTCTATTCCAACTTGGGTGTCCTTCCAGGATATCCTAAATTGTCTTTCCAACATGTCTGGAGACCCCAGATTGGCAAACAATGGAATAGACTATAGGAAAGCTGTCCTTGCATACAAATGTTAAACAATTATAAGAGGGAGATCTTAATTTGTGTCTTGCCCCACTAGACCACAAGGCCACATTCACACTTAATTCTAATCCGAGGTTTGGGGTTGTTTTTCACCCCCAATCATACCACAGTCCTCTGCCATGCATTGGAAGCTGAACTATGATGGATGTGTTCTCACATCACTCTAGGCCGACCAACAACCTGCATAATGACTTAACATTATGGCTTAACATAACTAATGATCTGTCAGCGCTTGTACTCATTCAGGTCGATGTTATTCCTAACTATGCCTAGAATTTCTGCAGAAGTGTTAAAAAGATGCCGGAGAGCAAATTGAATTCTTGGCTCCATTTCAAAAGTGTGAATCAGTATTAGAGGGAGCTAATTTGCATACTAATCTGCATGCTTGATTTGGGGTGGGAGGTGGGAAGAATCCATAAAAAATGCACTTTAGATCCGAATCCTATTCCAAATGGGCAATCCTTCAAGTGATTCTGTCCCCCAGATAACTCACACAGACATCCAAGTAAGTGTGTCTGTAGGGGGTTTTACGCCTACTGTCTGTTTGGAGGGAAGGTTGGGTGGGGACCCTAGAAGATCAGGGATGGAAGTACAGGGAGAAATGAGTTCAAACAAATCTTACAAAGATGGAATCACTACTTCTCTATAAATATCCCATCCAGGGGCCGGTTCTCTGCCCGGTTGCTGGGAGGACGTGGCCATGCCCTAGTCGGCTTTCTGCACCACATTGGGGGGGGCTTTTTTGCCTTCCCCAGGCTCCGGAGGCTTTCCCCGATCCTCTGGGTGAGCGAAAACAGCCTCCCTTCCGGAGAACAGGCCCATTTCCGGCTTTCCAAAGCCTCCGGGAGGCCCATTTTCCCCCCTCCCTGAGCCTCCATGTGGGCCGTGCACTTAACTTGCATACAAAACGGGCCGCATGGTGGGTGGGAGGGGCGGGCAGGGCCAGCCAGGGGTGGGATTTGGCGGTTCACCAAACCACGCAGAATCTTAGCTAGAGGATGGCCCAAACCCGGGCGAACCCATAGCAGCCCACCCCTCATCCCATCCCATAACATTGTTGTTGATGGTTACTCTGGATGGGGTTGACCTCCTGTGAAAAAGGTGGCCCACTCTGTTAAGCCTGGATTCCCCAACGGGTGTTAAGGAAAACAAACTAAACAAAACAGAACGTGCAGCGAAGTCAGATAGGAAGACAGGTAAATGTGTGAGATAAGTTTTCTAGTTAACACGCAGTAAAAATACAGATACGCTTGTGCTATCAAAAATATTGTTTATTCCATTTAAGAATTATAGCATAGTCATTATAAACAGTCCATTAGTCATATACCAAATTCAGTCAAGTCTTGTCGAGGATACTCTAATTGCAAAGTCCGTGTCGAATAGTCAGTGTCAGTACACATATAATAAATCTGTCCAAAACTTATCTTCTCTCTGTTGAGAAATATCTTCAAAGTAATCCAACACTTCTTCTCCTCCCTGATCCAGCAAGAACGCAGTCTTCAATAAGCCAGCCAGTAATTACCAGAGAGTGCCTTGCTGCTTATATAGTACTTTTACAGCTGCACCCTTAATTACATTCCTTTAGCTTAAAGTCACATACACTTTATCTGACAAACCATGGTTCATCATTTTATTATCTTTACCCAAAACAGTTAGGGTAAAACAATGTTATCCCTAACACACTCAACCAGCAAATGGAAGATGGATCCAGGCAGGCCTTTCTTCCTTTTCAGCTGGTGTAGCAGTTGTAGCCCTGCCTAGACCAGGAAACACTGGCCATGATCATTCACATTAGTCCAACGAGATAGGCCAGACTAAGAAACCTAATAAAGTCATTTCCTTATTAGCAGGCTGTGTTGACTTTTCCTTAAAACAGGTTCTTCATTTGCATTTTGCCTGTTGGTTCTTGGCATTTTTTTTTATACAGTTATCAGTACATTAAGCTATATTTGCATAGAAATAGGCTCTGGAGAACTGCATGAACAACCCACTTCTTTATCAAAATCAGTTGAACACTCACGTTGGTTAGAAGGGTGCCTGATTGCATCCTAACTCCGCAATTTCACATCTGAGTACTTTTGGAGTATTGATTAATGTCATCAAGTGCTGATGATATATTTCTGTTTTACCCATCAAAGCGCACCAGACCACTTCTACAAGCCATGCATGCATGCCGATTAATCTGATGGGAAGCCTTAAAAAAATGATGACAAGTGAAAGCATTTCTCAGCCATCCTCAGTGAAGCAGCTTGGAGCATCTTAACTCTTCCACGTAAGGAGGAGGCAACAATTCCCAGCATTATTTACTTGTTCATAGAGTTATGTCTTTGCATAATGTGTCCAAGGTCTGATCATTTGAGTCTGTTTATCTGTGCTTTGAGTGAGAACATTGGATGGATTTCTTCAACGATACGTTTGTTTGTTTTCTTGGCTATCCTTGGTATTCTCCAACACCAAACTTCAAAAATATCAATACTATTTCGATCCTGCTTCTTTGAAGTCCAACTTTCACTTCCATATTCTCTGCAAAATTCTGAGCTTTGTAAGTATAAACACATCACAAGATCTTAATATCTTTTCCAAAACCTCAATTGCTGTTCTTTCAAGAGCTAGTCTACAGTGTATATCTTGAATGCTTGTTCCTTTTATGTTGATGGATGATCTTAAAATGTAAAAGATATCCAGCACTTCAGTATCTTTATAGTCAGTTCTAAAGCTGGTTGTAATACCTGTTGTCATTAGTTATTAATAAGTCACTTTGGTTTTGTGGTAAGGCAACAGGCATGGAAATTGGCAAAGGGTTCCCCCACAAATTATCTTGGGGAAAGGCTGCTGAGAAGGAGAAACCTGTTAGTTTTTCATCCTGGCACCAGAGATTTTCTCTGAAACCTTCATAGGAACTCCCATATCCCTCAATCCAGACATTTAAGTTCTTCTCCAGCTGCCCCTCCCAAATGGTTAAACTGGGTGACTAAGAAGGGAGAGGGCTTTCATGGTTATGAAGATCGTAAAAATAACTGTTGTATAACTGTTTTGCTCTCCAGAGAAATCAGGGAGGGGCAGGTACTAAAAACCAACAGAAACAAAGCAAAATATCAGTGAAATTGCTTTCTTGTACAAAAGATAAGGTCAGTGCAAAACAAATCACATACAAACACGGATCAAAAGTCAGTACATAAACTTCAAATAAAAATGGAAGGACACATTGGGCTGTCCATCACACAATGAAAACAAGAAGCATCCCCCCACCACCCCATGCTAACACATAGCAATAAATTGATAGAGATCAGTGCATAACTGAAAGGCAATTCTGCTGGAAAGGAGTGTGAAAAAGAAGGGATATTCTCTGCAGCAGCACATGTCCCATGCAACAGTTTCCTCTTAAAGCCTAGAGGATAGTGAAGAAGGCTGTGAAGATTTGACCCTTCGCCCAGGCACTTGGTCAGGATGTGAGACTGACCTAGCACAGTGATGGCGAACCTTTTCGTTGTGGTGTGCTGAAAGCGTGCGCGTGCACCGGTACCCACAATGCAATGCGCCCCCCCATGCATGCATGTGGAACATCCCCGCCCCCTTACCTGCACTGCGCATGCGCATGCGTCCCAATTGATTTTTGGCCCATTTGAGGCCTTTTTCGGCCTCCCAGAGGCTCAAGGGAAACCTCTGCAGCTTTTGGAGGCCAAAAAACAGGCTCATTTTTCGGCCTTCAAATGCCGGAAGTGACGAAACCGGAAGTACTGGAAGTAATGAAACGGGCCTGTTTTTCAGCCTCCAAAGGCTGCAGAGGCTTCCCTTGAGCCTCTGGGAGGCCGAAAAAGGCCTCAAATGGGCCGAAAACCAGCTGGTAAAACCCACTGCGCATGCGCAGTGCAGGTAAGTTTGGCTGGGGCTCACATGCCTGCACAAATGGTTCTGCGTGCCACCTGTGGCATGCGTGCCATAGGTTCGCCATCACGAACGTAGCAGATAAGGAGGCAGGAAGGGAGTTGTAGAATCTGACGAGTATGGTGGGTGTTTTTTTTTTTAAACTTTGCGAGATCTGTGATTCTTGCTATATTATAATGTTTGATTGTTGTTAGCTACCCAGTGTTATCTTGTATCTAAGATGAGCGGCCATGTTAAATAAACAGCACCCAATAACTAATCTTATACAGAGACAATGGCCAGAAACAATTCATTATCTTTAACACCCACCCATTAAAATAAAATAGCAATCTCACCCAACATTTCTAGCTAAATTCTAGTTTTATCTCTCTCGTAGGGCAACCTGATAGTCAAAGCTATTGCTTGCTTTCATAGAGCTTTTCACAGCTTCTTGGAGATATTTTCTTTCCTTATCAAAGATTGAAGAGATCCCTCTCTTCTTCCCAACCTCCGAACACAACTTCTGTCTCCTTTTCTCCCAGATTTCTGTTAAAGAAAGAAGTTTGAGTTAAACAATCCAGGACATGCCACTAGTCCCAGTGGTGGGCTGTTGCTGGTTCGGACTGGTTCTACCGAACCAGTAGTTCTGACCATCAGCTGGCCCCGTCTACCGGCCCCACACCCTGTCCTGTCCTATATTTTCATCTTTCTGGCTCATCTGATTCACACAGCACAGCTGAATTCCGCACCTCAGCTGTTCTACTTACCGGGGCTGTCCTAGAAGGTAAGCAGTTGAGGCTTCAAATTGCTGTATTTTGAACGCTCACAGAACCAGTTGTTAAACCGCCATTGACTAGTCCTCATGCAAGTGTAGGGTGAGAGGATGGTAGGGAGGGCATAGGTGAGGTCTGAATCCCACTCGCAGGTAAGGAATGACTTCCCAAAAAAGAATTTTTCCTCAGAAATCCAGGAGCGAAGCCTAATGACTTAAAGAGAAGGATCTTGAAATAAGCATCACAGAAATATGTTGAAAAGTGTTTGTTCTCAAGATACGAATTACCAGTCCCAACGTCATCATCTTCCACACTGTTAGTCTAATGAGATGGTATATTAACTGTAATTTATCTATATTTCCAATAGGAAGGGGTTGGGGATATTCTGTAAAAGACATTACTTTCAGCTGATGCTTTTAGCTGCTCAGCAGATATAGTAAATTATGTTCCCATTAAGGATAGAACAACATTTTACCACAAAACATCCTCACCCTCCTTCCAGCCAAAAACAGCTGCTCCTTTTTAGTTGTTAAAACACCAACCTAATTCAGGAAAACACTATGTTTTCCAAATATATATTTTCATTTTCACTCATTAGGTAAAAATGTTTATGTGTAGATGAGGAATTAGGTGAAATATTTTTGTGAAAAAGAAAAAAAAAATTGCCTAGGAAGAGCTGATTGTTTTTTAAACAATGGTTTTATTAGCAACTCTTTTTAAAAATCTTACATGGATATTTCACATTAATACAAAATGGTTTTTGAATTAATTCCACATCATTGGCTTTGTTTTAATATTATCAAAAAGACCCTCATAAGCAACATAAACTTTTTTAAAAATAAAAATAAAACACATTTATTACTACTTTGTTGTATAATCAGTGTTACAATATTCAGTGTTCATCTTCCATTTGAACAGGTTTCACCTAAAATTTTAGGTACATTTTTTCTGAAATGTTTGTACAAACATGTCCTGACCTGCACACATGTTTTCATTTCACTGCGCCCTTGATAAAAGTTTTTTTTAAAAAATCTGAACTGCACTGGTTTTTACATAACAAAACATTTACATGTTTTGATTTCACTGTGCCCTTGATAAAAGTTTTTTAAAAAAAATCTGAACCGCACTGGTTTTTACATAACAAAACATTTCCGTTGGCACTCCAGATATTTTGTTTTTCATCCTATTTCTTACCATCTAGCTAACCACTTTTTTTTTTTTCTCAAGTGGTTTTGATTTAATAGTTCAGTTCTGGAAAGTAAAGTGCTTGCATTAAATTGGAATGGTGGCTTTAAAATGTGTTTATACTGTTGTGCCATTTCTTGAGAAATCTGAATTATCTTTTATTATCATTATACATGCTATACATTGGCAATTTGCCTGGAAACCCCCAGCTATTTGATAGATTAAAAATATAATTGATGTATGCAGCTTAAGGCTCCCCTACATAGGCTGGCACCCTTGGTGGTTTTCATTACAAAGCTGGATCAAGCAGCCTCTCCTCTGCTAGTTCTTTGTTTAAACTGGCAACCCTTGGTCCGCTTTTCATTCAGGGCATTTTCCATGCATTTATTTCTTTGGCTTTTGCATCCATGCCTTGAATCTTAACAGATCAACACTTACATGATCTTAGTTATGCATAATGACACTATAATTCGAATTAAGGTCATGCCACATTTCTTAATCTAAACTGTAGAGCAGGGGTTCCCAACCTGGGGTGCTCGCACCCCCTGGGGGTGTGAGACGATATTCCAGGGGGTGCGAGAAAAGTCCAGGTAAATAATAGGATATTGGCTATATGTTGGCATTTTTATTTATTATTTATTTCAGGGGGTGCGAGGTTCGAGTGAAATTTCTTTAGGGGTGCGGGGCGAAAAAAAGGTTGGGAACCACTGCTGTAGAGGGTAGTTCTCTTAATAGTAATTAATAATAATTAAATACTCACCACTTGAACACCATCGGCATTGACAAATTCACCATCAGTCAATTGCAAAAGGCAGCTTTACTGGGAACAGCTTACATCCTGCAATGATATCTATAACATCATCAAACATCCACACCTGCCTATTCCAGGCCTTTGGGAAGGACGCAATAGATGAAAAAAAAATGCCAAATCCAGTCTGAACATCTGGCTGACTGTGCAACAGACCATAACTAATTACTATAATAATTGATTACTCTTAAAAAAAAAAAACAATTGCAATCATACTAGAATCTCCTAGCCCAGAGGAAGGAAGCCTCTAGGCTAAATCAAAATTTCTCAACCTTGCCAACTTTAAGAGGTATGAACTTCAATATGGGAAACTTAAACGGAGCTTTAATCTGATCCAGGATGACCATTCTTCTGTTTCGACAAAGAAGTAAATCACTCAACAGCACCAATGCATTTGTAGTTATTAGTGGTGCAGATGAAATTCCCATAGATGGGATGCTGTATGCTTCCAAACACAATGTCACTCCAGGGGGAAAAGGTGGGGGGTCAAGAATCTCCAGGTGTGAGCTGAGACACAGTTTCATCCTCCAGAATGTCTGGAATCTTTAGTTTAGTCAGGAGATGGTCAGTTCAACAAAGGGGAGGAAGAGAAACACAAATGAGTCAAATGCAAATGAGGGCATCAAACAAAATTGTGCCGGCCTTGGATATTTTTATCTCCAGCCTAAGGATTGCAGTCTGTCAATCTAGTGACCCTGTTGGGCTGTAACTCTCTCATCTGCAATTAGTATGCTATGACCAAGAATGCAGCTCTGCGTTGCCACTTTGCTGTATGCTTGTGTGACCAATGGATTCAGACTTCGACTACTAAAGAGATGGGGCTCTCATTTCCACTTCATTTATAGCCTAAGACACTCCCTTTTCTTTCTTTTATCTTCAGGGAATACTATGAAAAAACATGCAGTGAGAATGCAATGTTCGTGCAATGCAATGCAATGTTCGTGTCTATGATAATTGGGCTGTTGAATTCCCATGTCTGCTTCTGTCCCCGAAAAGGAAGGTCTGAGGGGTATTACAAATTCATCTTTCAAATTCAGAAACGGAGGAAATAATTTTTGAAAGGCAATCTCATCTCCCTTTTCATAAAAAAAAATGTTAGAAAACCATTTGTGGGAAAAGGGGAGGAAAAGGCTTTAAAAATAAATGTGAAAGATATAAAGGCCGATAATAAATAGCAAAAGGCACTTTTACTGCTTTTTATGGGATGCTGGGACTATCTTACAAAACTGGGGCTTAGTGGGATGCTAACTGGTAGGGTTTTTAGAATATTACCTTAATATTTTTGGGCCTCCAAAGAGTTGGCAAGCAATGCAGGAGGAGGAATGTTTTCATCCACATTGATCTAGTGCGCCCATCAAGGCTCATATTCATAAAATGCTCCCATGGGTCTCAAACGCAGTTCTGGGATTCCCAGAATTATGTTCCATTAAAACTAATAATAATGCAAGATAGATGTATCACGTGGCCTTTATTTTACAGGAAAGACAGCCAGGAGGGGGAAAAGGGGGGATTGGGGTATATTTTATGGAGATTAAGCCACAACATCAGGTGAGGGAGTTGGGAAAAATGAGCTTTTATTACATTTTATATTTTTCTTTTTTAGAACCAGACACTTGCTTTCACTTGTTGCTGGCAGCAACAATGTGCATAAACACACAGATTCAGAAGTGTCTGTAGTCACAACCATGTAATCAAAGCCTCACCTTTTTTTTTTTACACGCAGACACTCTTGCGCAGTTTGATTACAATGTACATAGTTCATTGTCTCTCCAAAGCAGGCACAGTCAAACAGCCCAGGTTGAAGTCTGACTTCATCTATGGTGGACAGAAGCTACAATAGCCTGCTGATCTGGTAGAGAAATTTCACTGGCAGTTTGAGCCCAAGCCAAGTGAGCTCCCATTATTTGTCAATAGCTCCTGTCAATTTAGCACTTCAAAAGAAAGTAGATAAATAGGCGCCATTTTGGTGGGAAGATATATTCCACGCACTTCGGTGTATACAAATACTGGCCACGTGGCCATGGATGTGTCTTTGGACAATGCTGGCCCCCTTGGCTAGGAAACAGAGATGAGCATTGCCCCCTAGAGTTGGACACAACCGGACAGTGCAACCTTTAAATTTACAGGTGTAGGAGGTCCTTGGCAACACCTTCTCTCTTGAGCTCATGCTGATCTGCTCATGCTCTCCAGAACAATATGGCTGTTGGGAGTTGGGAGCCATGAAGGAGAAGACAATCTGGGAAGACTGCTTTACCCTTTTCAGTCGAGGAGCATTTGAAAGAGAACTCTGTCTAGACTCTAGAGGATGCTGCTACGGACAGAAGCAAACTCTTGATCCAATCCAGGGTATCCAGTATCACAGGCATAAGTGTAGTTCTGGAGACAATGGAGGGGTGGGCTTCAAATAATTTAACAATTGGTTCTCTGCCCGGTTGCTGGGTGGGTATGGCCATGTTGGGCGTGTCCTAGTCAGCCTCCAGCACTACCCTGGGAGTGAAAATGGGCCACGTGGGGGCCACACTGTACCCCCTGTGCCCCATTTTTGACCTAGTAGGCCTCTCTGCACCACCCTGAGAATGGAAATGGGCTGCAGGAGGCTCAGGAGGCTCTCTGGAGGCCAGAAAACAGGCCCATTTCTGGCCTTCCAGAGCCTCTGGAAGGCCCATTTTTCGCCCTCCCCAGGCTCTGGAGGCTTTCCTCGAGCCTCCGGGAGATCCATTTTCGCCCTCCCCGAGCCTCCGCACAGGCCCTGCAGTTACCTGCGATCCAAAATGGGCCTTGTGGGGACTCCTGGGAGGGGGCAGGGTGGGTAGGGCCAGCCAGTCGTCTGAACCAGATGTAAAATTAACAGGTAGTTCAGCCAAACTGGTGCAAACCAGCTGTAGCCCACCCCTGAGACAGTGGTGGAATGACTTTCAGAGGGAGATCTGTTTTGTGACACCTCTAGCTCCAGGTTAGGGAATTGGACATGAGAAAGAACTAGATCTAGTCCTTATCATGCTTCATGAGCCAGATGATGTCAAAGGGTAGAATTTCAATAACAACTTCCATGACATCAAATACTATAATCTTCCTGTGACATGGTGGCACAGTGGTTAACATGCAGGACTACAGGCTGTTTCTGCTGACTTCCAGCTGCCAGCAGTTTGATTCTCACTGGCTCAAGGTTGACTCAGCTTTCCATCCTTCCGAGGTGGGTAAAATGAGGGCCCAAATAGCTGGGGGCAATAGGCTGACTCTGTAAACTGCTTACAGAGGGCTGTAAAGCACTATGAAGTGATATACAATATAAGACTAAGTGCTATTGCTATGCTAAAATAATATTTTTTTTGTGCATAAGTTTTTGAAGAACTACTGTACTGTATTGAATTCAAAGTTTTTCTGCAGGAAAAATATATTGGCTATTGTGAGTTTCCTCTATTGGGAACGATGTGCAAAAGAAGGATTATCCTAGACCTTTCCTAATTATATGTCCATGGTTTATCGGTTTTTGTTATCTTGTTTATTTTGAGGAAGAAAGGTAGGATGTGAGTGAAGCAGAATTGATCCTGTTGCTGTTCCTTCAGTATTGCCAACAGAATCCATATCTGTTCTGCCAATCTTATCACCTTGGCTTAAGCCATGAAGCAAAGATGGGGTTCAAATGAAAACGAAATGATTCTAATAGCGCAGACTTGCCAATGGATACAATTTCTAATGGCTTTGCTCAGGGGTAGGATTCAAATTTTTAAACAACCGGTTCTGTGGGCGTGGCTAAGTTGGTGGGCATGGCTTGGTGGGCATGGCTTCACTCCACACAAGCAAAGTACCAGCAAATGAGGGGGAAAATACTCCAGAGAAGTTCCTGAGACAGGAAGTCTAGTCCTGCCAAGAATGTAATAAGGGTTAACGGAGAGGCAGTTTCTGTAAGTAACACCAGAATGTTTCCTTCCTGCCTTCCTTACAGGATTAGGCCAGTAATTTCTTCTAACAACCGGTTCTCTAAACTGCTTAGAATGTTAACAATCGGTTCTAACGAATAGGTGCGAACTGGTAGAATCACACCCCTGGCTTTGCTTGTACCTTACCCATTTTGCATTTTTGGTTCCTGACATAGGAGGGGAAAAGTTTATGGATTAGTTTGATAGGCTGGCCCATAGAACCTATACCATCTGACCAAATTTCATCCCTTCTCTATCTAATATAACTGAGATCAGTTTAACTGTGGACACACAGTTTATGCCACATCAGATGTTGCTGAACTACATCTCCTGACACCTTATCACTTTTAACCATGTAAGCTGGGGCTGCTGGGAGTTTGGTTCCACAATATTTTGGGGTGGGAGACACAAATTCTGAACTATACTTAACCTAATATGTTGCAATCCAGTTTAAATAAATCTTATGGTTTATAAAACATGGAACAACTGAGGCAATTTTCCTCTTTAGTATACATAAAAGGGAACAAAGGAAAACTTCTAAAACCTGTCAATAAATAATCTTTGATAATGAATTTGAGTATTGAATTAAATGTTTTTTGCATAGCACACTTCGATATATATATATATATATATAGGATTTGGTAGGCTTTTTCTTCAAGTAGTTATGTATAGGGTTGCTATCTTAGTAGATTAATGGATTCAAGACATAAAAAACATCTGGAAAAGCAAAGAGAAGGGTAGCTTAGACTTGCCTAATAATTATCACTCAACCAGGAAAGAGATCTAATTTAAAATTAATTGCCCATGTCTTGGTAGATGTTATAGATCCATTAGGAAAAAGGAAATAGTAGGCATACATCCAGTGATTATTTTCCTGAAAACCATTTTAAAAAGATTCCTACCAATATAATGACATTCAAGTTTGATCTGGTCTATCACTCTTCCTGTGATTGGAAGATATGGCAGCTGCTAGCATTATGAAGAAAGATAATGCTGCTATCCTTTGCATGTAAAACAATATTTTTTAAAATGTTTCCCTACACTGCTTTCCCAAACTTCTGCCTTCAATGTATGCTAAAACAATGGCTCCAGTCCCAGGTCACCTGGGAAAGGACACTGTAGAGGAAAGAGCAGAATATCAAGGAGAAGCAAAAAAAATGGACAGTACAAGGTCTGCTCAGGTGTAGATCAGATGTCAGATGTATCAGTGCATAGAAATGGATTTGGCTGTGTGAACTATACCTACAACTTTTCTTGGGAAGAGCCAAGGTGACTCTGAAGATGACAGGTAACTTAGCACTCTTTAATCCTTCTTTGTCTAATATCCTTATCTTATCACACTGCTTTTCTCTTCCACCAGGTTGCAAATCTTGTCACATGCAGATTTTTGCTCCCAAGGTCATTTTCCAAAGGGATGCTTTGATGTGTGTTTGCAACTTCCTGCCAAATGTCAGAGTTATAATAACAATTGTGAATGCCCAATCAAGGCAAAAATGTCATTGTCCCAGTTTCTGTATATGTTAGCATTAACATGGGCGACACAATCAAGAGGAGGTTTTGCACTGTAGCCACGAAAGCTCTCCAAGACAAGACAATAAACAATTTACAGCTTTTGCATGGGATGAGATAAAAAGCAAAAGGGAGCTTTGTTGTTTCAAATGGTCCCACACAGTTTTTATTAAGGAAGAATAAATATGCCGACTTGGGCCTCTCTTGACAGAGCATTTCCTCCAAAACAAGATTCCCAGCTGGTTCTTGGTACTCGACAGAAGTACAAGGTCTCCATGATATTTGAGAATGAAAAGAGGAGACATTAATGAGGAGAAAAAATTGACTCATCCCTATCAGGTGTGGGGATCCTCTGCATTTCAGATGCTGCTGAACTAATAAATAAAGACTCTCTTAAATTGAATTTTTGAGTCCTGGTGGATATAGATTTATCAGCAGAAATAAGAAGTGGTTTGCTATTGTACCTTCTTTGAGGATCTTTTGTTATTGTTTTATTTTCCGGTCTACTTTCCAATCAGTTTACAACCCATTGAAATATTAACCAGGCTTAACCATGTTTAGCCTTTCTCAAGATCAGACCAAATTACTAGAAGCTACATCTCCTAGAGCAACTCACTGTGGCAACTCGTCACAGCTAACTTGCTGGGGGGCAACTCAGCATGGGACAAGAGTTACATTAATATCAAAGAAATGGTGGAATAGCATGGTAAGGAAAGGATGCCAAAGGAGGGACGAAGTAAAACATGAATGACCAAAAAAGAGTTGAATTGAGTTGAGTTGCACTGAATTGTCCTGCAGCAGGATGTCCTGCAGTGAATTGGCCATGTAGTGAGTTGGCCATGGCAAGTTGTCCCATGCCAACTCCTAACAACCTTAATAACATGGTCAATGATGACAATGCTGGGACTGTAGTTCACCAACATTTATATTCTATGTTCTATATTCACCAACATCTATATTCTATGTTCTATATTCACCAACATCTATATTCTATGTTCTATATTCACCATCTATATTCTATGTTCTATATTCACCAACATCTATATTCTATGTTCTATATTCACCATCTATATTCTATGTTCTATATTCACCAACATCTATATTCTATGTTCTATATTCACCAACATCTATATTCTATGTTCTATATTCACCAACATCTATATTCTATGTTCTATATCCACCAACATCTATATTCTATGTTCTATATCCACCAACATCTATATTCTATGTTCTATATTCACCAACATCTATATTCTATGTTCTATATTCACCAACATCTATATTCTATGTTCTATATTCACCAACATCTATATTCTATGTTCTATATTCACCAACATCTATATTCTATGTTCTATATTCACCAACATCTATATTCTATGTTCTATATTCACCAACATCTATATTCTATGTTCTATATTCACCAACATCTATATTCTAAAATGATTAGGGGACTAGAGATTAAAATATACAACGAACGGTTGCAGGAACTGGGCATGGCTGGTCTAGTGAAGAGAAGGACCAGGGGAGACATGATAGCAGTCTTCCAATATTTGAGGGGCTGCCACAGAGACGAAGGGGTCAAGCTATTGTCTAAAGCGCATGTAGGCCAGACAAGGAATGATGGACGGAAACTGAACAAGGAGAGATTTAACCTGGAAACAAGGAGAAACTTTCTGACAGTGAGAACAATCAACCAATGGAACAGAAGTTGCCCTTGGAAGTTGTGGGAGCGCCATCACTTGAGACTTTCAAGAAGAGATTGGACTCCCACCTGTCAGAAATGGTGTAGGGTCTCCCGCTTGGGTGGGGAGTTGGACTAGATGACCTATAAGGTCCCTTCCAACTCTGTTAATCTGTAATCTATCCCTGTTCTTAACCAGATAGCCAAGGTCAAGTAGTACTAACCATTATCAGCAACATTGCAATAAAAAAGCTCATGAGCATGTGAACAGAATCATCCCCACACAGATGGGATGACTGGAGCAAGCTGCTTTCCAAGACTTATTTAACCATAATATGGAGTGCCCCAGGTTTGTTCAGTAGTGAAAACAAAATACCATTCTGTTTAAAACCCCTACTCCTTATCTTTGGTTATAGGGCAGAGGCACATTATTCAATATGGGGAGCAGAGGACTGCTGAAATACTTTGTCACCAGAATATGAAATAAAGGAAGTGTGTAGTTAAAGATAAATTACTAACTTAAAAGCTGCTAAAGAGAAATTTAGCCTTTGCAGAAGCAATCTGAAAGCAAGCTGTTCCAGTAAATGGGGTATGCATTAGAGATTTTACTCCTTCTTTCCCAGATGGAACTAGATGATTCATTGAAACAGAAATTAAATTCTCAGAGATTTGACTGGAAAATTGCAAAAATATATTTCTTTACGGTAGGCAAACCCTCCTAAGATTAGATTGCCAGCATGCTAAAAGACCAATGACATTTGAATGTCAGTGCAAAATAGCTAACCTCAGTTATGCTTGAGGAAAACTTATGTGTTGGAAGAGCATGCCAACAGCACACCGGTAGTAACAATGGCCCTTAGGTGCACTTTCCTATCTGTCACTGATCATCATGGAAAACACAGAAGAAGAAAAATGGGAGAAAAAATATACAGCAGCCCCCCACCCCCCAAATTCTGAAGAATTTTGCCAAATTTCAGAGGAAGACATGCAAAGACTTGGGGTTAAGACAGTTTTCGTTTTGATCAATAAACAGCTGCAATTCCAACCCTTTCTATAAATCTAAACATCCCCTATGTGCAGTTTGAAAATGCTTTGAGGAGGCATGACCTCTGTTGTGTCCGGCGCAGGAAGGAAGCTCGGAGTCAGTGACAAGTTCAGCTCTTTATCGTGCTCCAGTACATGCTTAGCTTTAAGGGAAAACCTGCGGCTTTTTATTCTCAAACCGCGCGCGCCGCGACCAATGACATCGTTTGAATCTCCCGCTCTTGGCTTGTCCAATCGCGGGAGATTCTTAACGGGCCAATCGGTGCAGCTCGCTCGGCCAATCCGGTCGCCGCGCGCTTTAGCCAATCACGGCGCTGGGTTTACAAGAATGCTAATTAACTATACAGAACACCCCTCCCTCTTAGTTTGTTCCTACGTAATGTAGTCCCGTAAGTAGGCGGGGCTCCGTACCTGTCTACTGGACTTGCGCAGGTCAGTTGTTCCTCGGTTTTCGACCTGCTCGGTCAGGGTTTTTGTTTCTCTTTGACCATGGGATGGAATCGTCTGGAAGGTGTTGCCTGGCCTGTTGTTGCAGCTCCCTCCCGGTCTTCCCGGGTTGGTCGAGCTGCGACTTTCGCCCGCTCCCGCCTGGTCTTTCCGGGCTGGTTGAGCTGGCCTGGCTGCTTCTCCCTGGTGAGGGTTCGAGTTGGCTGTTATCTGGTGAGTATTGCTGGTTATATTCTATCCTTCCTTGGCTCCCTGTATCTTCCCTCCCCCTTGGTTTGTGTTAATGGGGTTGCCTGTGTTTGCTTGTGTGTCGGTTGTGTTTCTTGCCCTTGATCTTAATTGATCGATGTGGCGTTTCCACGCTTGTCCGTCCGTTGTCTGCAGTCTGTATGAGTGGGGGCCTGTTTGTTGGGTTATGGTTGCCGGTACCCATAGTGGGTCTCCGGTAAGGTTTTTTGCATAGATTGCATCGCCCGGTGTAAATGCCCGGTGTTTGCTCGATGATTCTGGGGTTTTTCCGGGTTGTATGTGGGGTGCAGTCTGTCGAGTGGGGACCTTAGTTTCCTCCCCATTAATAATTCTGCCGGGCTTTTGTTTGTTGTCGTGTTTGGGGTTATATGTTGTATTAGGAGCATTTTATTTATTTTTTCTTGTATGTCCCGTGTTCGATTTTCTGGATGGTTTTTTTGTAAATTGAACCATCCGTTCCGCCCTACCATTTGCCGCCGGATGAGCCGTCGCTGTCAATGCGTGTCGAATGCCCCCCGCTAGGAATTTTTCGAATTCCAGCGAGGTGAATTGGGGCCCGTTGTCTGACACGATGACATCCGGGAGACCGTGGGTCGCGAACAGTTTGTTGAGTACCCTGGTGACAGCTTCAGTTGTGGTGGTTTTCATGTTGCTTACCTCCAGCCAATTGGAGTAAGCGTCCACCGTGACGAGGAATGTGTTTCCTCTTGTGGGACCGGCAAAGTCTATATGTATTCTAGACCAAGGTCCCCTGGGGGTCTCCCATTCTAGTATTGGTGCGGCAGGGGTTTGGTCTGGTCTCTTGGCAGCGTGAGCACCTGGCCACCCAACCCTCAATATCCTTATCTATGCCTGGCCACCAAGCGTAGCTTCTGGCCAAGGCTTTTGTTCGTACGATGCCCGGGTGCCCTTCATGTAAAAGTTTT
Source organism: Notechis scutatus (assembly GCF_049901735.1). Taxonomy (NCBI): domain Eukaryota; kingdom Metazoa; phylum Chordata; class Lepidosauria; order Squamata; family Elapidae; genus Notechis; species Notechis scutatus. The sequence goes on along the minus strand of NC_142009.1, from coordinate 145,228,044 downwards.
AATACTTTCCCTTGCAGCTTTTCTGGTACGACCACCCTGTCCCCCATAACAAACAACCTTTCTGCAAAGACAGTTCTGTTTGCCGGTTTCTGAATGTCCTGAATGATTCGTCGTTGTCTTTTCCCGGCCACCCTTTTTCTACCCAATGCAATACCCGCGCCAGACGTTTGTCTTTATTAGTTTCTCGGGCAATGTCTGACGCGGTTATGGGTAGATCGGGTAATGCCTCTATGCTGAGGGTGGTCGTTGTGGGTGCTGGGTCGTCCTCGAGGTCGGGTAATGGTGAGCGGCTCAGTGCGTCTGCATGGGTGATTGTCTTATCAGTGCGTCTGCATGGGTGATTGTCTTACCGGGCGTGTGTGTTAGCCGGTAGTCGTGGCGGCGAGGAATTTGGACCACCTTGTCATCCTGGGGGATAGAATGTTCGGTGTAGCCTTATTTCCCGCCAGGATTCCTAGCAACGGCTTGTGGTCTGTGATAATTGTGAATCGGCGGCCGTAAAGGTACTCATGGAATTTCTTTACGGCCGCGACGATGGCAAGGGCTTCCTTGTCCAGTTGGCTGTAGTTCCTTTCTGGCTTGCTAAGTGTTCTTGAGAAAAAGGCAATGGGTGCTTCTCTCCCGTCCGTTAGGGCATGGCTGAGGACGGCACCTACGCCAAAAGGTGAGGCGTCGCATGTGATGGCGAGGGTAGAGTCTTGTTGTACTGTATGAGGACGGCATCCGAGGTTAACAGGTCTTTTGTTTTCCTGAATGCGGCGTCTTCACGTGTCCCCCAGGTCCATTTTGCCGTTTTGTCGAGGAGCCTATGCAAAGGCTCCGCCGCGGTCGCCTTTTGGGGTAAGAATACATTATAAAAATTGAGCAGTCCCAGAAATGCCTGTAACTCTGTTTTGTTTTTGGGAGTCGGGGCTTCCTTGATGGCTTTTACTTTGTTTCCGGTCGGGTGGATGCCATGTCGGTCTAGGAGGTACCCCAGGAACTCGACTTGCTCTGTGTAAAGCTGGCATTTTTCCCTTTTCACTTTTAAACTGGCTCTCTTGAATTTCTCAAGTACCTCCCTTAGGCGACCCTCTAGTTCTTCCCGGTTGGCTGCTGATACTAGTACGTCATCGAAATAAGGGACCACCCCTTTTATTCCTTATAGGAGTCTCTCCATGAGGCTTTGGAAAATCCCGGGGCCACGCTGACTCCAAACTGGAGTCGGTTACAATGAAATGCCCCGGTGGGTGACAATAGTCTGTGCCTCGGCGGTTTCTTCGTCGACCAGCAGTTGCTGATAGGCTTGTGCCAGGTCGAGCTTCGCGAAGACTTTGCCCCCAGTGAGTGAAGTAGATGTTGCACGACTGGGACGGGTATGCGCTTTGTTGCAAGGCGCAATTGAGGGTGGCCTTATAGTCCCCACAGATCCTTACTGACCCGTCTGGCTTAACTGGGGTGACTATTGGGGTCTCCCACCGGGCGTGGTCAATGGGTTGCAGGACCCCCTGCTTGACGAGCTTGTCAAGCTGCTCGTCTATTTTCCCCGTAGTGCGAAAGGCACCCGCCTCGGCTTTAGGCGTATGGGGGCGATGTTTGGGTCTAGACTGAAGGAGATAGGGGCCCTCGGTACTTGCCTAAAGTGCCGTCAAATACTTCTTGGAAGTCCTTAGCCAGCTGCTGCTCCCAGTCGGCTTCCTCAACGTGGTTTATTCCGGTGACCTCGATGCCCAGTGGTGTGAACCATTGGAGTCCTAGGAGGCTGGGTCGGTTCCGGTCCACGATTGTCAGGGGAAGTTTTGCGGTGCGGCCCTTGAAGGTTACCTCGAACTGTCCGGTCCCGATGACGGGATTCGGTTCCCTTGGTAGTCCTTGACTATCAATTTTTGGTTCTCCAGCCCTGCCTTGTGGATGTTAGGCACCAGCCGCTTGATTTCTTTCCAGGCGATCATGGAGAGGTAGGATCCGGAGTCCACCTCCATTCGGCAGGGCTCGCCCTCAATGCTCACTTCCACATAGACCTTCGGGTATCGTTGGTCTCGGCGTGGCCAATCGTGAATGTCTGGTGGGTTTCCTCCCTCTGTCGGTCTTCCCGTTTCGTCGGCCCGGCTGTCTCTGTTCCAGCGAGTGTCGGCTTGGCGCTCTCGGTGCCTGTGGGGTGTGTTGTCTCGCCTCCGGTTGCTCGGTTCTCGGCGCCGGGGCTGTAAGTTTTCCTAAGCTGGCAGACTCGGGCGATGTGGCCCCTCTTATTGCAATGCCGGCATGTCGCGTCGAAAAACGGCAGTCTGCTCGGTAGTGGTTTCCCCGCATCCTGCGCACTGAGTCCCGATTTACGACTTCGTTGGTCTCGTCGGTCTCGTCCTGCCTGGAGCCGATGAACGTTTTCTTCTTCTCCTTCGTCCGGGGTGTCCGAGGTGGAGTCCAGGTCGCCGTGGTGTGTGGTGGTTTCTCGGCGGCTTGCCTCGGGGTTGTCGGCGCGGTCCCCGTTCTCTGCCTTCCGCAGTCGGGCCGCTGATTTCTTGGTGGCTTCGGCTGCGGACGCTTCTGCCAGGGCGACATCGAGACTGATGTCGCCCTTTGCCATTAGGCGGCTCTTCAATGCCTGGTCCCGGAGACCTAGGACCACGCGGTCCCGGAGGATGTCGTCTAGTTCCTGGAACTTGCACATACCCCTGAGGTCCCTCAGAGCGGCTATGAAGTCGTTGACGCTCTCGTCCTGCCGCTGGTTCCGCCGGTAGAATTCGTCTCGCCGGATGAGAATGGGTACGGTGGGAGCGTAGTGGTTTTGGAGTAATGGCGCAAGGTCGGCCCAGTCCATCGCCTTCACGTCGGCGGGTTTGGCGAGGGCTTTCGCCATCTTGAACACTGCGGGCCCGCAGTGTGTCAGGAAACGGCCCTTTTCTTGTTCCCGTTTGCGTCCTTCAAGTTGCTACTCTCGAGGAACATTTGGAAACGGTCTGCGTACGATTCCCAGTCCTCGGTAGCCAGGTTGAATGGCGCGGGCGGAGTGAGGCCGGCCATCGCGTCGGTCTTTGTCTTCCTCCAGACACGTGCTTGGTGGTTCTTCCCTGGATCCCACCCTGCGTCGCCAGTGTTGTGTCCGGCGCAGGAAGGAAGCTCGGAGTCAGTGACAAGTTCAGCTCTTTATTGTGCTCCAGTACATGCTTAGCTTTAAGGGAAAAACCTGCGGCTTTTTATTCTCAAACCGCGGCGACGCGACCAATGACATTGTTTGAATCTCCCGCTCTTGGCTTGTCCAATCGCGGGAGATTCTTAACGGGCCAATCGGTGCGGCTCGCTCGGCCAATCCGGTCGCCGCGCTCTTTAGCCAATCACGGCGCGGGGTTTACAATAATGCTAATTAACTATACAGAACAACCTCAAAATGCAGCCTTTGATCCATGCACAGTATATAACCGAAGCTGCTTAGATTTGCACTTAGTTTAGTATTTTTTTAAATTTTGTCAAGCATGTAGTAGATAACAGATATAAGTATAAACATGATTATTAATACATGAAATGGATCCAAAATTAAAGCAAGGATTTCCCTCTTCCCGCAATCCAAGTCTTATTACAGTCAGGCACAATTAGTGGAGTTTTGACAGCAATTGCGGTGATGGCATTTGCACAGGTCCTAATGACTGTGTGTGACAACGGTGGCCACATGCTCTCTCTTCCAATTACCTGCACAGGGCATCTCTGCCTGCTTAATGCCTGACCAGTCCTTTGCAAAGTGTCAGTCAGGCATTACCTGGCCTCTTTATCTATGTGAACCCAGCAATCTCACCTGAGACCACTAAGACATGTGTTAAAATAAATTCCTGGGTGAGATTGCTGGGTATGTGTTAAAACCCCTAGTGTGACTGAGTGGCACTGGCTGAAGTGGCATGTCAACAGCCTCGGTTAACTGTTTTAGGCAGAGTAAGGAAGACAACGAGAGAACTGAGCAAGTGAGTGACTGCAAGAAATCACAAGAGCATGTGAACAAGAGAAGAGGGAGAAAGACAAGCTAAGGGAGAAGGCAGGCTGAACAAGAGACAGCAGGAGAAAACGGGCAGGAAGGAAAGCTTGAGTGAAAGAGAGACAGAGGAAGTAAGATCCCTAGTGGTGTAGATGAAAGAGTGACAGAGTAAGCAGAGGTGGGTATTCAGCAGGTTCTGACCAGTTCTGGGGGACCGGTAGCAGAAATTTTGAGTAGTTCAGAGAACCGGCAAATGCCACCTCTGACTGGAGATTTTACAGTATCCTTCCCCTGCCACGCCCATAGAACTGGTAGTAAAAAAAAAAAAAAGTTGAATCCCAAGAGGTGGGAATGAGGAAGAGCAAAAGGGAGAGAGAATATGAGACGGGAGGCACCCAAAAATAAGAATCCACAAATAATTGCTTTTACTTCCAGATCCCAGCCCATGTGAAGAAAAGCACCTGGTGGGTCTGTTCTGTATTTGCATTCTTGTAACCCTGCATTCTGATTGGCTGGGACGCACAGCATTCGGATTGGTTGAGTGTACAGCACTGATTGGCCGTTACGGATCAACTGCGATTGGCCTAGCCGATCGCGGGAGATTCGAACGGCTGTTATTGGCCGCGGCGCCGGGTACAAGTTCTATATAAGCCTCCGCCGATCCGATGCAAGCAAGCCGATCTACCGCTAAATAAAAAGAGCTTGAAAGTCACCGGTCTCGCGTCTCTCATTGGGACCGATCCCCCAACACAACAGGGTGTTTTTCCTATCAGCATGAAGTTCCACCTATTCCTGCCCCTTAACTTGCTCGGCAGTGAGCGGTCCGGATTGTCTCACTCACCCACCCCTTTTTAAGGAGATGTCCCATCTTTAACTGTGACCTGGTGGCACACCCCAGAGTTAGTGCATAATTGAGGGGTGTCCGTCCATTCTCCTGAACTCATGACTCCTGCTTCAGGAGCAGGTGGCAGCCATAGTTAAGAGGGACTTTATCCAAACCTAACCTGGATACCAAAGGCACCTGTTTCTGGGTTGGAAGGTTCTACTCGTAATCTCTCATGCCTTTTAATCAGCTCCTCTTTGGACTGTTATAAAACTGTACCCTTGAAGAACATTCAGAAGCTGCTACTGGTTCAGAATGTGACAGTGTGATTAGTTTGATCTGTCATGATTTACTCATGTAAGCCTATTGCTTCCTAGGTTCCAGATGAGTGTAATTGTTACCTATAAAATTCTATATCATACAGAGTCAGATTACTATGACTCCAAACTGTTTCTACTCATCTTACCAGATCCAACAGAGTGGCCATTTTCCAAGTCCCTTCTATTGAGCCATGCCATTTCATGCTACTCAAGAGATATACACCCTGTCTTACTTATCCTAAAATACTATGGGTAGGAAGTCCACCCCCTTTTAAGATATCGATTGGTGGGGCAGAAAAGCTTTCTTAACAATGCTAGCCGGACCCTGCAACCTCTAGCAAGACATTTTGTTTGTCTGCCTAGACTCTGTTTAACTCTCTTACACATAAAAATTTGCAATGTCGATGTTTGTTATGGAAATGCAGCTCTATTTTTAAAAAAATTTGAATAGCTGCCCATTTCATCTAAGCAACTCTGGGCTTATTATGTTCTTCCTTCTTGCTACTTGCCACTTTGCCTGGGCCTTCTTCACATTCTTGGTCAAAATGAGCAGCCTTTTCCCCATGGATTTTTGAATGGCAGTGGTGCGCTCTGACTGAATGGCGGTGTACAGTGATTGGCTTGTGTGCTTTTCTAAGTACAACAAAGAAAATGTAGCGGGGGGTCTCCATCTATATGGACTTCATATGGGGATAAAAGTAAAGAGGGTTGTTAATGAGATGAAGGTCAGCACCAGCTTATCTGTGATTATAGAGAAGAGAGCAGCGCTTTTGAAGGCTCAGTTCATAACTATTGGCTGGTCCATTCATAAATTCATCATAATGAACTAGGTTTGGGGAAGAAATTACTATGACTTATTCAACATGTGTCAGAAGACTGTGGGTCACCTTGAGAACTATTTTAGGCAGGATGCAACAAACAAGCACAAAAATAATAGCTCTCCTGACTTCTTTCAAAATGCCAAGTCCTTTTTTTCCCACCCCCTCAAGGGGAAACTCAGGTTGAATTTCATAAAGCCAGATCGATACAATAAAAACCACGTGTTCAGCATACTGATTGGGTCAGAGCAAAGTTTATCCGGAACAAGTAAATAACATTAATTGCCTCTTCTCAAAATATTCAAACTGTCTTTGTCCCATGGGCTTCTACAATGCACTTGGCTCTGAACCAGCTGGCCATTTGGAGAAAGAAAGAAAGAAAAGATTATGATTATGAAGCTGCAATGGGGAGGAAAAACTGCAAAGAGCTCTGGCCATCTAATGGCATGAGGAAAAAAAAAAGCATCATTCCCACTTTAGATTTTTCTAGCCTGGGTGAGATTCAGTCTTGTTCCATTAGCATAATATTGAATTAAACAGCCCACTAGAGAAACGCAGATTAAGATGAGTGTTGTGAATCAATAAAAAAGTACTAAGCCCAAATGCAAAGTGGGTTTTGAAAGCCTGCACACCTGATTGGTCCTTAAACAATGAACAAGGATTGGTCCATAACAAGTCCCTGATTGGCCCATATTAGGACACTTCTTATTGGGTATTAGTTGAACTTGTTGCACATATTATTGGTTAATAAGGTAGCAGCCAACCCTATAAAAGGGTTACTGCTGCCCATAGCCTCGCTCTGTCTGTTCTATCTACTGTTATTAAAGAGTTGAAGTCACTGGTCAGATGTCTGGTCTCCATTATTCTCCAAACTTAACACTGGCGACGAGGGTGGGATACGGAGACCGAAGAGCTGACTGATCTACAGAGCAACCAACAGAGCACGTGGTCGAACACGCACTATCAACGGCAACATGGCCAGCGGTGCCGTACCACCCGCTCCATTCGACCCAGAAACCGAAGACTGGGAGTCGTACATGGATAGATTCCAGATGTTTCTGGAGACCAACAACTTGAAAGATGCAACAGCCGGCAAAAAAGAGCTGTATTTCTAACCCACTGCGGGCCTACCGTGTTTAAAATGGCAAAATCACTTGCCAAACCAGCCGAAGTAAAAGCGATGGACTGGGACGTCCTTGAGCCTTTGCTACGGGCCCACTACGCGCCCACCGTGCCAACCTTAGTCAGAAGGCACGAATATTACCAGAGGGTCCAGCGGAAAGGCGAAAGCCTTGCCAACTACGTCGCAGACCTCCGCAACCTTGGAGGCCTCTGCGGATTCTCTAACTTAGAAGAAGCCCTCTGAGACCGCCTAGTTCTGGGCCTAGAAGACTGCACGATCCAGAGCAAAATCATGGCTAAGGGGACATCAGCCTCACCGATGCCCTTAAAGAAGCCACTGCAGCAGAGGCAACCAAGAAGTCGGCAGCCCGAATGCGCCGCACCAGCGCACCGCAACGTCAACTCGCCAATGATACCTCGCCTCGCTCAGAGAGACACCGGTATCGACTCACCATGAAGACCTAGAATCCCCGTCAGATAGTGATGAGGAAGAGGTCAACCAACTCCGAACGGAACGAGACCAGTTCACACAACGCTCACTTCGACCTTGTGCAGGATGTGGAGCGAATCACCCACGATCCAGCTGCAAATTCCTCGACGCACTCTGCCGCGTTTGCGGAGAAGAGGTCACATCGCAAAGGTTTGCAGAAGCAAACAAAACTCCAACTCCAAACCCCGACAGGCCGAATGCCAGTCTTCAGGATTCATCGGCACACCCGAGACAAACTGAATCACCAATGGGGAAGCCACTCCTACAGAAACAAACCGTCCACCACTTCCACCAGGCTGGAAGAAACCAGGCGGGAAGAGACCCACCAGACAATTACCATAGGCCACGCTACATCCCTAGATGCTGGGAAAATCAGAGTGAAGGTCGCTATCGAAAACAAACCTTGTGTAATGGAGGTGGACTCAGGATCATCCTCTCGATGGTGTCATGGAAGACGCTCCAACAGCTCGTTCCGACAATTCGCCGCCAAGACCTCAACCCTCAAAGGGTTATACTCAAAGATTACCAGGGTAACCGAATTCCCGTTGTTGGGTCCCGCCGATTCCAGGTCTCTTTCAAGGACCGCACCGTCGCACTGCCACTGACTGTCGTTGACCGTCACCGGCCTAGACTTTTAGGCCTGCAATGGTTCAAACCGCTCGGAATCACTGTAGCCGGAGTCCACCGTGCCGAGAGCAACGATTGGGAGGAAGCCCTCGTGCAAGAATTCCAAGACGTTTTCGCGAACGGACTAGGCAAATACAAGGGGACCCCGATCTCATTTAACTTAAACCCTGAGGTAGCACCCATCCGCCTTAAGCCGCGTTGGGTGCCGTTCGCCTGAAACCTAAAATCGATGAACAACTCGATAAGCTAATAGCACAGGGCGTGCTGGAACCCACCGACCACGCCCGATGGGAAACCCCAATAGTGACGCCTATCAAGCCTGATGGGTCACTGAGAATTTGCGGAGACTACCGGGCCACCTAAACCACGCACTTCAGCAAAGTGCATATCTAGTGCCGGTAGTGCAACACCTGCTCCATTCCTGGGCGGCGGGAAAGTTTTCGCTAAATTAGACCTAGCGCAGGCGTATCAACAATTGCCTGTAGATCCGGCCACCGCGGAGGTGCAAACTATCATCACGCATAGGGCGCATTTAAATGCAACCGGCTCCAGTTCGGGTAGCGTCGCTCCGGGAATTTTTCAGAGCTTAATGGAAAGGCTGTTACAAGGAATAAGAGGGGTCGTACCGTATTTCGACGATGTACTCATCGCCGCCCCTAACAGAGACATTCTAGAAAAACGACTCCGAATGGTCTTACAAAGGTTCCAAGACGCCGTCCTCAAAGTAAAAAAAATAAATGCCAGTTATGTACCGAAAGGGTGGAGTTCTTGGGATACCTCTTGGACAGTCAAGGAATCCATCCCACTGAGGACAAATTAAAGGCAATTAAGAAGGCCCCCACTCCAAGGATCAAGGCAGATCTACAGGCGTTCCTTGGACTTATCAATTTTTATAACGTCTTTTTACCCAATAAAGCAACGGTAGCTGAACCATTACATAGACTCTTAGACAAAAAAGCAACGTGGGTTTGGGGACAACGTGAACAATACGCTTTCCAACAAGTAAAGAAATTGCTAACTTCTGATTCTGTACTTATGCAGTACAACGAGACTCTGCCGTTAACTATTACTTGTGACGCCTCACCTTTTGGGGTTGGAGCAATCCTGGCCCACGTATTACCGAACGGAGCAGAAGCTCCCGTCGCGTTTTTTTCGCGAACCTTAGCTAAAGCTGAAAGAAATTATAGTCAGCTGGATAAAGAAGCTTTAGCTATTGTGGCTGCAGTTAAACGATTTCATGAATATGTGTATGGGCGTGCGTTTACAATAATTACTGATCATAAACCACTACTGGGGATTATTGCGGGTAATAAACCAACCCCGTATATATTGTCCCCCAGAATGACCCGCTGGTCTGAATTCTTGGCGGGTACAACTACACCTTGCAACACCGCCCGGGAAATCAATTCTCCACGCTGATGCATTGAGCAGAACACCGCTCCCAGAATCGGTTGAAGATACAGCCCCAACCATCACAACGCTGCAAATTGAGGCTCTACACGCGCCGCCATTGACGGCGAGAGACATTGCCCTCGAAACAAAATGAGATCCGGTCCTGCAACACATCCTCCGCTGGGTTGAACGTGGTTGGCCAACAGAACAACTATCACCTGAATGGGCGCCTTTCAAAGCCCGCCAAACCGAACTGTTTTCCCAAAAGGGCTGCATCTTGTGGGGCGATAGTGTCGTAATCCCGGGCAAACTGCAACGAACTGTTTTAGCGGTATTGCACGACGGACATCCGGGCATCGTGCGGATGAAAGCACTCGCACGAAGCTATGCCTGGTGGCCGGGAATCGACAAAGAATCGAGGCCTGGGTCGCTACTTGTCAAGCGTTGCCAGGACGTCAGCAACGCCCCACCTAAAGCAAGCCCAACCGAAGGGAAACTCCGAGTGGACCATGGTCCCGTATTCATATTGACTTTGCAGGGCCTACAAAAGGGCACACTTTCCTTATTACAGTCGATGCCTATTCAAATTGGCTCGAGATCCATCGAATGAACACAACTACAACGGACTCGGTTATCAACAAATTAAACAGGTTATTTGCCACACATGGTTTTCCGGACGTTCTCGTCTCGGATAACGCCCACAGTTCACAGCATTACCATTTGAACAATATCTTGCTGACCGGGCATCCGCCATGCGCTAACCTCGCCCGCGCACCCTGCGGCGAACGGACGTGCAGAGCGCATGGTACAGTTTGTAAAAAGACCCTCCACAAAATGGAATTCGGCGACATCGATGACAAAATCAATCAAATTTTATTGTTGCAGCACATCACGCCCCACAGCGTTACCAACAAAATGCCCGCCGAACTTCTCATGGGGCGGAAACTACGATCGCACCTTGACCGGCTCCACCCCGCATACGCACCCGAAAAGCCTTTCGGCTCCAGCAGCAAATGCCGGGAATTTAAGGTAGGCGATTTAATCTTTGCCAAAAACTTCTCCGGCGACCCTTTATGGATACCCGCAACCGTCACCCACCTCACAGGGCCTAGATCTTACCGCCTGCTAACAGACGATGGGAGGGTGTGGAAACGCCACATAGACCAACTCCGTTCGAGATTACCACCCAGCGCCCATGGCTCCCTGGGTTCACCAACTGAGGGGGAGGAAATATCGAGGAAATTGACTTCGATATGACAGATAGCAGGCCAACGGAAACCCCACGGCCCAGCGAAGTACTGGGAATCGAAGCAGGGAGGGAGTTGACTTTCCCATGGGACGTGAACACGGGGAAACCGAACTGCGAAACCCGAAGAAACACTGATTGGTGGGGACAACCACAACGAAAGCAACACGGAATTTCCGTGCAGCGAAACGGAGCTTAACAGAGATCATCAAACGCTCCACCGGAATCGGACTTTAGGCCAAACCCGGTGGAACCACGGAAATCATCCAGACAGACCAAACCGCCTGTCTATCTTGAAGATTTTGTTACAGCTCCCCTCAAACGGAGCCCAAGGGGGAGGGGTGTTGTGAATCAATAAAAAAGTACTAAGCCCAAATGCAAAGTGGGTTTTGAAAGCCTGCACACCTGATTGGTCCTTAAACAATGAACAAGGATTGGTCCATAACAAGTCCCTGATTGGCCCATATTAGGACACTTCTTATTGGGTATTAGTTGAACTTGTTGCACACATTATTGGTTAATAGGGTAGCAGCCAACCCTATAAAAGGGTTACTGCTGCCCATAGCCTTGCTCTGTTCTGTTCTATCTACTGTTATTAAAGAGTTGAAGTCACTGGTCAGATGTCTGGTCTCCATTATTCTCCAAACTTAACAATGAGGATCCTGAGATGTGATGACCACAAGCAATCTTTTCCTCAGCTGTTTTGATTGCAGAATGTGCTATTATGCTGCCAAACCAGATTCCACCCCAACTCTCTTTTTGCTGCTTTGTTTTGGTTCCTGTATGTCATTGATTGCCCTGGACATCTCCCATATTGAAAAACAGTGGTGGCTAGCAGACGCTTTGTGTGTGTTTTTTTGTCTCCGTACTTCAGGGGTTTGCTTGCTTATGAAGTCTTGGCCTTTTAACAGCTACTTGCTCCCTCTGCGGAGACGCAACTTTTCTCTCAGCCTAGTCCAGGGGTGTCAAATTCAAGGCGCACGGAGTGCTTAGATCTGGCCCGTAGGGCCGGCCTGGAAAGAAGCAAAGGACCAGCCTGCGGTGCCTCTGCCAGCGGAAACGGGGGGAAAGGAGAAATGTTTCCCCTTTTGCATTTGAACATGCAAGAAGGGACAGGAAAGGAGAAAGAGGAAAGACAAAGAAAAAGAAGGGAAGACGGGAAGAGAGCAAGGAAGGAAAAATAAGGAAAGAGGGGAAGGAACAAGAAAGGAGAATGAACAGGGAAGGAAAAAGAAGAAAAGTAAGTAAGTATGTAAGTAAGTAAGTAAGTAACTAAGGAAGGAAGTGTAGAAAGTTAGCACCCACACCTCTCCTAGAAGAATGAAATATTCTAGGAAACATTAAAAAGACAGAATATTATATTTCCTTGGATGAAGAAAAGGAGAAACATGTTTTAAAGACAAAGCAGCTTCCTGCAGCTCCAGGGTGATGGGATTAAGACATGGCCCCTCAGGAAATGATAGGATTACCCATCTCACCACATGGCACCTGGGAAGATTGCATCAACCAGCACTCAGGTGAAGCCATGTGGTCCAGACAAAGCCTAAAAAGTTAGACCCCTGCCCACCCCCAGGAGTCTGACAGCCAATGGGATACCCTTCTCACACAGGAACAGGAAACACTAAGGTAGGGCCCAACAGATGGCGTAAAACCAAGGGACTCTCAGCATCTCTTCCCTTTTTGCCCAGGAACTCCGAGGCATGTGGTCCTGTGCACCATTAAACCTTCTTTCCAAGCAACTTCCATGGATCCAGTGTCTTTTTCCCCACTTGGAACTGAACCCAGAGGGATATTTCTTCCAACAGAAGGAAGGAAAGAGATTATAATGAGAGAGAGGGAGGGTCTAAAGCAGGGGTGTCCAACCTTGGCAACTTTAAGACTTGTGGACTTCAACTCCCAGAATTCCTCAGCCAGCAAAGCTGGCTGAGGAATTCTGGGAGTTGAAGTCCACAAGTCTTAAAGTTGCCAAGGTTGGACACCCCTGGTCTAAAGGAAGTCCTGCCTTAGCACATGGTCACCACAGGTGCCCCCGACACAAGTCCCATGTCATGCCCACCGTGGCCACGCCCATGGCCACCATAGCCATATCCACCATGGCCACGTCCACCATGGCCCTCTGAGGTCAAACACAACCCTGATGCGGCCCCCAGTGAAATCGAGTTTGATATCCCTGGCCTAGTCCCCTCCAAGTGAACTGACATAATAATTTCCAGAATTTCCAGCGATTTGGATGTCAGAGAATTGTTATCTGATGGGTCAACATTTTGAGGAGATATTTCAGGTGACCAGCTCTGGCTTTTCCAGATCTTGAATAGGCCCACTTAAGAAATTAGAATGTTTAAATTCCCAGGAACCTCTAAGGATTCTTTGAGCGATGCCAAGTCAGAATAATTGTTCAGTAATGTAATTCCCTCTACAATGGAGTCAGGTCTAAATGAATAACATTGGCTTTCTGATTAATCTGCCTGGGTCCCCCTCCTCCCCAGCTGAGAGCTGAGTTCAGTCTTTTGTGTGGTATGGCCACATGCCCAGAAGTAGGTAACGCAGAACAAAGGAGTGATCAGGGTTGGATAAAACATGTGACTCAATTTTAAATGTAAAATTGAAATAACATTAATTAAATAGAATCAATACGATTGTCCCCATATATTTAACAATTTCCCCTTTCAATCACCCTAAATATGCAATTTAGAGGCAATTATTTTTGTGGAAGAGTTTAGAAAACTGCCCCAAAGAAAGGGCACAAGCTGCCTCCAAGTGTCCTTACCTAAATTGACTTTGGACTTCTTTACCAAAAGGTTGAATTCATCAAATATTCTGGATGTTGAGATCACCCGCATCTTGAAAACAAAATAACAAAAGCGCAAGAGTTTGAGATGTGGGGGGAAGGGGAGTACTAATTAGTGTAGGAATGGGAAGATGCTCGCTTGGGATTTACTGGCAGATGAATTATTTTGTTGAGGAGCTTTGGCAAATCAAGGGAGTGAAGAGATGCCTAGAGTAAAGCTGATGGAAAACTAAGAGTGCCAATGACGAGGTAGCAATACAAACCCATAATTGGGTACTTGGTAGCAGTGAGCGGTTAAGAGCATGCGTGTCTGTGCATTTCAATAATCCTGCAAAGCATGACCACCACTGCCCTGTGGAGAAGAATGAATGGAATTGTATGCTTCCAGGCTGCTTTGTTTATGCAAAAGGTTCGGTTTTGTTTGTTTGTTGCCGTTGGTCCATCGTATTGGTTTTGGGTTAGGCAATCATGCAAAGTGACCAGCGTTACATCTTGCAATGTAATTTGGGATTCTTTTGGTACTGTGAATTCTGAGGAAGTAAATGGGGGTGGGGTCTATCATCTAGTAACTGGACCAGTGGTGGGATTCAAATTTTTTTTACTACTAGTTCTGTGGACATGGCTTGGTGGGCACGGCTTGGTGGGCATGGCAGGGGAAGGTTACTGCAAAATACCATTCCTTCCCCACTCCTGGGGGAAGGATATACTGCAAAATCTCCATTCCCTCCCCACCCCACTAACCTGCTTTCCAGCTCCATTCTCCTGTGCAGGGCAACCAAAGAAGACCCAGCCGATCAACTGGGACTCGGGAGGCAGAGAATAGATGGGGGCAGGGCCAGTCAGAGGTAGGATTTGCCAGTTCTCCGAACTCCTCAAAATTTCCACTACCAGTTCTCCAGAACTGGTTAGAACCTGCTGAATACCACCTCTGAACTAGACCCATGCAGGAGTGGGATTCAAATTCATTTAACAAGCAGTTGTGTGGGTGTGGCTAGGTGGGCGTGGCTAGGTGGGTGTGGTCATATAACTGGGTGGCCATTGCTTTTTTTTTTTTTGCAGCCACTCCCCCATTTTGTTTTGCCACCTGGGCCTCAGGGAAGCCTTCTGGGGGTGTTTTTACTCCCAGAAGACTTCCCTTGGGCCCAGGAAGGCAAAAAATGGAGGGCATGGCGCGCAGTCCCCCAAGCCGCCCCACACGTACCCCTTTTTGCCTCCTGGGCCTCAGGGAAGCCTCCTGGGCAAAGCAGTAAAACAGCGAGGGGGATCCGGCACAGCTGATCATTGGAACAGCTGATCGTTGGGAGGGAGGAAAAAAAAAGAAATACCTTAAGGAGTGACTGGGTGGGGGAGAACACAGTCGGCGATGTCGGGCATGTGCACAATGTCGCGCATGCGCCATAAGGACTGACTGGGAGGGGAGGGGTGAGCAGAGAGGGGTGGGGCAACTGGATTTTGTTTGAAGGAGAGTGGGGTGCCACCAGATGTTAATGGGACAATGGTGTGCTCTTTCTTTAAGCAGCCATTCTTCAGACAATTTCCACCCTGTTTCCAATCTTACACTCTTGGGGGGAAATGAAGAAGGTGATGAAGTACAAAATACCCCATATCTATTTCTTCTGTTATGTTTTTATTCTTTTGAAGGGGACGTTAAGTTTGGAATGACGTGTTGGGCTTTGTTGTGTTTTATCATATGGACTGTTTATTAGTGTTTTTCAATCTTTGTGTGTTTCCCAGAAACTAGTGATAAGGGTGATATAAACCTGTCAATAAATAATCAATACATTGATCAGCAAGGATTTGTAGTTCCCAGGGTGGTGGGTTTTTTTTTTTTTTTTGTTTTAATAACAGCATTTTTCCCTTGATTTTTTTTTATGTTTTATTTGCATATAGGATAAACCATATGGAATATTAGGGCTGTGCCATGCTTCAAAATAGCAACTGTCCACAACTTTTGAAGCAGTTGTGCCCTTGAAAGGCTTGCATGTTCCAAGCCCCTTTTCTGAATTGTTCTGAAGCACCAACCAGCAGCACTCCTGGGTGCTTAAAAAATAAATACATAATATATAAGTTTGCAGGGATGCTATTTTGGTCGTGCTGCCTAGGAATGCTCAAACTTGTTTTCCCCCCACACATATCTGGAAAGCAAAGATTGGGGAATGGTGGCTCACAGTTAAATCGATGTGAAAGGAAATCAAATTCATCACTACTTGGGTTCCAAGAATATTTCCTTTTCATTGTCAGGTCTGCCATCTTCAGCCATTTTGTTTTGTTTCACTGGCATCCTATCACAAATGGAGTGAGGGAAGGAGGAAGGAATTTGAGGAAATTTGAGCTGGAGGGAAGAAGGTGGATGAATGGGAAGGAGGAAAACATGTTGTCAGGAACCAGAGGTGTTAAACGGGAATAAACCAGTTGCCAAGAATTGTCTAGCCTGGGAAAGGAATGTGAAACCACTTCCAGAAGTGCCCAACATCAAAGCGGTTCTCAAAACATCAAACCGAGATCCATTGGTCAAGGGGGGAGGGCCATGAAAAGGGGGAAACCGTAATCCATGTGCAGGAATACTCAGATCTAGCCTTGCTTTTTCTGCAACCATTGCTCCTTAGTAAAAGAACTGTTACTTCAGCCAAATGGAGTTGAGGGTCTTTCTTTTCTAGCGATCTAACCGGGGCAGGTCTGACAGTCATATTTGGTGAAGGACTGGAGCAGAGTTCCAGTGGTTCAGCAGAGCTTCAGACACAAAGCAGAACTTGGAGCCTCTTAGAATCTCTGACCTAAGTCATCCTTAGGGTAGTTGCCTTTCCCTAATCCAACCAAGAGGACACATATTTAGTTCTGTCAAGGCTGTCTTCTTCTTAAAGCTTGTGCAAGAGCTTTGGTTTCAGGCAAATGTCTACCGATGAGAAAGGTTTGCACGAAGCCTTAAATATAATTCTGGCTCTATACATATGTCTAGAAGAAGTCTAAAATATTGCAGGGAATTCAGATTGATCAAACCAGACAGAACCGACCCCCTTCTGCTGGAATGATAAAATTTCTGAGCAACGCCATCCATCGGTGGGTTTGCACAATCAGCTGTGACAGCAGGCCAATTTCTTAGGGAAATGGCTGGTTTCCTTAAAAAGACAGCTTCAGCATCCTTTCTTCAGCTAGAGGATATATAACAAAGGCTGGAGAACTGCTCCTATGATTCATGCCCAAGATTAACTACAGCGTGCTGCAATTGGAAAACACAAGGAAAGGCTAGAGAAGAGTGGGGATGAAAGTGGTTTGCAAAATGACATTTCCTATAGCAGCACATTAAGTAGGATACAGAATGGAAGGCAGCTATTTCACTAATGTAGCCATTCTGATTGTTGCTCCCCATTTCCTATATTTTAGGGGCATGTTTGGATTTGGGAATAAACCAGGCCAAAAACGAAGCAGAATTAGTACAACATGAGAAGAAAATGAAGCCTTTGTGTGTGTTTTTTCTCAGATAATATTGCGACCTTCACATTACTACAGTTATTTGATTAAGACATCAATGTGCTGGTTCCTTCGGGATGCAAATTTTTTTCCATGTGCAAAGCAATTAACCTGATTTGTTTTCTTGCATGGTGGATATATTCATTGAACAATAACCATTAGGCTTTGCAGTTCTGAATTGGCCCCTGCACACATTATCTCACAATGGCACTGTGAAGGGAGCCCAGTTGCCCAATTCCCCTAATGCTGATGGACTGGGCAGCAGACAGAAGTTCAGAGAAAGTAATGGTGCATAAGAACATTTACTGAATTCATGGCAGGGTTGAGCCTCACTGCCACTAATCCATCTCCCTTTTCTCAAATCCTCCATTACACGAATACAGGTAGTCCTCGACTTACAACCCAGCCCCCCCAATTTCTGTTGCTAAGAGAAACATTTGTTAAGTGAATTTTGCCCCATTTTATGACATCTTTTGTCACAGCTGTTGAGAGAATCACTGCGGTGGTCAAGTTAATAACATGGTTGTTAGATGAATAGGACTTCCTCATTGACTTTACTCGTCGGAAGGTTGCAAAAGGTGGTCACATGATTCCGGAACATTGCAACGGTCATAAATATATGCCAGTTGCCAAGCCTCTGAGTTTTGAACATGTGACCATGGGGATGCTGCAAAGGTCACACGTGTGAAAAATGGTCACAAGTCACTTTTTTTTCAGTGCTCTCTTAAGTTTGAACGATCACTAGATGAACTGTTGTAAATCAAGGACTGCTTGTGGACGTGTGTTGACACAGTTCAGTCCTTCTCCTCTCCTCGCCATTGCAGTAACCCTTCCCTAAATATTTTGAAGTTGGAAAAACCTCCCAATCGACTGAGGGTGGGCAGAGGTCTGCTGGCCCTTCGTCTTTCCCAGCTTCCAACTCAGTGGTGGGATTCAATTTTTTTTCTTACTGGGTTCTGTGGGCGTGGCTCGGTGGGCGTGGCAGGGGAAAGGATACTGTAAAATCTCCAGTCAGAGGTGGGATTTGACGGTTCTGCGAACTACTCAAAATTTCCGCTACCGGTTCTCCAGAACTGGTCAGAACCTGCTGAATAATGCCACCTCTGTTCCAACTGCAGCGGTTTCATTATTAAGCCAATCCATACAGTCCAATAGGAGAGAGGAACCATCTTGTCTGTGGGTGAGAAACTTCAGCTCGCCACTGGAGTATCTTCTTCTTTTTTTTTTTTTTTACACAGAAGGGTTGCCAGGTTTAGTCGTTGGCATTTCCACTGAAAAAGGATTTGGCTATGGGGAAGAATGTTCTTCTCTGCCTGGCATCCAGGAGGACTATCTGGGTATACCCAAACCGCCTGATATGGAATACTGTAGTATATTGTATGCTGCCCAAAAAATTGAGCTACCACATTTTTGAATGAGACTGAGGGGAGGTCCAGGAAACTATGAACTGGTCAATTGAACAAGTATTCCAGATAAATTAGTCGAAATGATAATAAAATAAAAATTAGCAAATATACGGAGGAACAAATCTTCCTGGGGTGGAAGGAAGCAACATGGCTGCCACAAAGCTAAATGATGCCTTATAAGAAGTGGTGGGATTCAAAAAAAAAATTACTACCGGTTCTGTGGGCGTGGCTTGGTGGGCGTGGCAGGGGAAGGATACTGTAAAATCTCCAGTCAGAGGTGGGATTTGCTGGTTCTCTGAACTACTGAAAATTTCCACTACCGGTTCTCCAGAACTGGTCAGAACCTGCTGAATACCCACCTCTGCTTTAAGCCTTTTTGAGCTCTTTGAGAGTGTCAGTAGATACGTGGATGGAAATGAAGCTGTAACACAATACGTCTGAATTTTTACAAAGTCTTTGGTGAAGTGTGGAAGAGCGAATTCACTAGCTGGCGTGAGCAGGCCTTTCTTTCCCCTCTTTGGATTCAGAGTTTTTGGCACTGCCTGGGAAGGAGGGTTCAAACAGCCCTACCCTCGCCTTAACTGAAGACTTTGTCTCATAAAAAGGAACAAAAAGCAAGCGTGTGTGTGGGCGTGAGAGGAAAGGATTCAAGGCTGCAGCAGAGCTAAGTGGGAAAGAGAAACCTTCAACATAAAAGCAAGCACCTCAGCAGCGGTCTCCGGTTTATTTATTTTTGCCTTTGAGTCAGTATTGGTTCCTGGTGGCTGCCTCTAGATTAGTCTCTGCAGTTTTCTGGGCAACATTTCCATAAGTGGTTTGCCACTGCCTGCTTCCTAGGGCTGAGAGAGAGGGTCTCAGCCAATGTCGCCCAGCTGGCTTTGTACGTAAGAAAGAGCTAGAAGTCACGGTCTCCTTCCTCCTCCTAGTTTTCCCACAAGCAAAACCCCATGAGGTGGGTTGGGCTGAGAGAGAGACTGATTGGCCCAAAGTCACCCCACCAGCTTTCATGCCTAAGATGGCATTGGAACTTGCCGTCTTCTGATTTTCTAGCCTGGTGCCTTAACCATTACACCAGGGGTGTCCAACCTTGGCAACTTTAAGACTTGTGGACTTCAACTCCCAGAATTCCTCAGCCAGCAAAGCTGGCTGAGGAATTCTGGGAGTTGAAGTCCACAAGTCTTAAAGTTGCCAAGGTTGGACACCCCTGCATTACACCAAACTGGCTCTTCGGTCAACAAAAACTGGGATATCTGGGAGTTGCAAGACTGGTTGATGGTCAGAGCTGAGAGATGAAGGAGAAAAACAGCCTCACCATAATTTTCACCAACCTTGCAAGCAGGCTGGCAAACCCAAGAGAGACCAGGGCAGCAGCAACTCAAGGGACGAGTGTCATAAGCCAGCTTCAGAAAGAGACGACTGTGACTGCTGAGGAGAGGAAAACCCATTTCCAAAAGCAAAATAAAAAGTAACATAATTTTTTTCCGCAGTGGAAATGGGCTAAGGTTGGCTGTAAGAGCTAATGATCTGAAGAGAAAAAGAAAAGATTGAAGAACTAAGAAATAGTTAACTATTTTTTAACTGATAGTTAAGAAATAATTATTAACAATTAACTAACAGTTAACTAAAGAGCTAAGAAAAATTTAACTTAGGAAAACACAGTGCTACAAACACAGAGACAGAAATTTGTAGATTAAATAAGATGGAAATGTTGTAAAATTACAGTAATGGAAGACTGTAGGACAAGTTAGGTAAGAAAATAGAAACAAGCATAGAATTAGCAGTAAGTTTATAAACAAGAAATAGGACTTTGCCTTTGTATAATTAAAACCATGTTTGTGGGGGACAACAAATAGTTCTTCTTTCTGTGATCTGTACCTAACACAAAGCTTGTTACTGAAGGCTTTTGAGTAAACCAAGGTCATGTAATAATAGGAGGACCTTACTCTTTTATGGATTGCTAACTTAAGAATAAGTGAGCAATTTTCTCAATAGAGGAAAGTAAGTCCTTCAGTGATTTGCATGGGATCAGTCTACCTTTAATCTGCTCATAAATTATCTTGATTTAGGGGTCATGATAATCTGGCTAAGTTTGCAGATTTTGCTAAACAAATCAGGATGATAGAAAACAAAAGTGATTGTGAAGAGCTCCACATAATAAATGCAATTCAATTTAAACAAGATGCAAGATGATGCATGCTGAGGCAAAACAAACAAACACAAAACCAATTGCATATTTTATTTTTAAAAACCATTTATCGTTAATCATTTACTCAAAAATTAAAGCAACATACCAGAGAATAATTAAAGCAGTCATAGATACCAATAGGGTGGGCTTGAAAAATTTGTAGCAACCAGTTCTCTGCCTGATTGCTGGGTGGGTGTGGCCTAGTTGACCTCCTGCATCACCCTGGCCTGAGATTGAAATTGGGCCACAGAGGGGCCGTTTTCACCCTCCCTGGGCTCTGGAGGGTTTCCTCGAGCATCCGGGAGGGCGAAAACGGCTTTCCCAGGCTCCAGAGGCTCTCTGGAGGCCGGAAACAGCCCCATTTCCGGCCTTCTGGAACTTCCAGGAGGCCTGTTTTTTGCCCTCCTCAGGCTCTGGAGGCTTTCCTCAAGCCTCCGAGGGGGGCAAAAATGGCCTCTCCGGGCTCCAGAGGTCCTATGGAGGCTGGAAACTGGCTGATTTCTGGCCTTCCGCAACCTCTGGGAGGCCCATTTTTCACCCTTCCTGAGCCTCCGTGCGGGCCCCGCACTTACCTGGGATCCAAAATGGGCCATGTGGGGACTCAGGTGAGGGGCAGGGTGGGCAGGGCCAGCCAGTTTGCCAAACTGGCCATAAAATTAACAGCCGGTTTGCCTGAACCAGGGTGAACGGTAACAGCCCATCCCTGAATACCAATAAATTTTTACTGCTATTGATATACAAATATTGAGGTTCCTCAAACTGTCAAAGACTTGAAAGTTTAGTCAAATTAGTATTTGTAATACACTGATGATTTTCCTGGAAATTTCCAGAGACATGTCATCGAAGAGTAGAAAAGTATTTTTCTTCCTAAGATGACAAGGAACGGGTTAGGGTTAGTTTACCTCACCACATGATGGAGAAGGGGGTAGCATCAAGACAGACAAGTTACTGTTTCATTCTCTTCCAACAAGTAAGGACAATGTTCCTTCAGGTAAGGGATATTATTACTTCTACCTTCTCATAGTTAGGATGGGAAATATTACAGTGCACGACGATAAATAAACTTATATGACATGACCAAACAGGGCTGTTGTGTTTTGTTCTGGATGTCATCACAAAAGTTTCAAATCTGACAGATTTTCACAGGGCTGAATGAAGTCAAATAGTGGACTGATAGATGTTGTAGATCGGTAAGAATGGCATTCTTCCATGGAATATATAAAATTGTCCCCTGGAAGCTCAGGTGCTAGAGTGTTACCTCTCAAAAAGAATTTAAGCCAATAGTTCAGGCTCCAAAGCTGTGCATAGATCATAATAAAAATTAGGTCAAATTCTAGTCGCATTGGAAGAGTTCAAGTACTCGTTATGGAGTTCAATATACAATAGGAACCCAATAGGTGATGCGGTGGTTAGAATGCGGTATTGCAGGTTGACTCTGCTCACTGCCAGGAGTTTAATCCTGATCGGCTCAAGATTGTCTCAGACTTCCATCTTTCCAAGGTCAGTAAAATGAGGAGCAAGATTGTTGGGGGCAATATGCAGATTCTGTAAATTGCTTAGAGAATGCTGTAAAGTAGTATGGGAAGATGGCGAACCTATGGCACCCGTGCCAGAGGTGGCATGCAGAGCCCTCTCTGTGGGCACATGAGCTGTCACCCTAGCTCAACTCCCGCTGCACATGTGCGCTTGCCCCCGCCAGCCTGTTGATCTTTGGGTCTCTGTCACACATGTGGGGGGTGCAAGGCGCATGCGGGGGGACAGGGCTCATGTGCAGGGGACACACATGCATGTGGAGGGGGATGGGGTGCATGCACGGGGGACTCACATGCATGTGGAGGAGGCAGGGCACTTGCACAGGCATGCATGTGCATGCACGGGGGATAGGACGCATGCGTGGGGATGCATACACGTTGCATTTTGGGGATGGGCACACACTTTGGGCACTCGTTGCCAAAAAGGTTAGCCATCACTGACTATATACTATATATCTTACCAATAAAGGAGAATATTTGTAGCTCAGGGTTGAAATAAGGGGTCCTTGGAGCTTGCTTGTTTTCTTGGGGTGGACTTAGGGATTCTTAAATAGCTCAAACAAAGAATTCCTAAGATTGCGCCCCCCCACACACACACAAATAGGGGAGAAATCAGAATATAAACAACACTCCTTACTAGCACTGATGGTATTACCTAGGTAGGGTAATGAAACAT
>NC_142009.1:144895211-145020211 GCF_049901735.1 Notechis scutatus | reverse complement strand
TTGAAAATGGATTTGAAGGTGAAAATGAATTTGAAGGGCTTGAGGTGCGAGGCTGGAAGGAAAAAGTTGTTGTAGTGCTAATCTGCCATCAACCCTGGGGTCCTAGAAGGATTTCATGGTTAGTCAGTGTGTGCATGGCTGTTCTCAGTTGCTAGTTTTCTATCATGTCTGTTGTTTTTCATTCTGTTTTTGGTTGCTTCTTTATGTGGGGTGGGGCTGCCCTTATTTTAATTGTCAGCTACCCAGAGTCATGTATGTGAGATTGGAGGCCTATATATGTACATCAATAACAATAACAGTAACTCCACCGGTCACATCATCTGGTGTAAAAATTCAGGTAGTCCTCGACTTACAGCTACAAACTGAGCCCAAAATTTCTGTTGTTAGGTGAGACATTCATCAAGGAAGATTTTTTGCCCCATTTTACCACCTTCCTTGCCACCGTTGTTAAGTGAATCACTGCAGTTGTTAAGCTAGTAACGAGATTGTTAGGCTTTCCCATTTGACCTTGAAGGTCCCAAAGGGATCACATGATCCCAGACAGAGGTGATATTCAGCAGGTTCTGACCAGTTCTGGAGAACCGGTAGTGGAAATTTTGAGGAGTTCGCAGAACTGGAAAATACCACCTCTGACTGGCTCCACCCCCATCTATTCTCTGCCTCCCATTGAGTCCAAGCTGATCGGCTGGGTCTTCTTTTGTTGCCCTGCACTGGAGAATGGAGCTGGAAAGCAGGTTAGTGGGGTGGGAAGGGAATGGAGATTTTGCAGTAACCTTCCCCCAGGAGTGGGCTGGGATTGGGGATTTTACAGTATCCTTCCCCTGCCATGCCCACCAAGCCACTCCCACAGGACCAGTAGTAAAACATTTTGAATCCCACCACTGATCCCAGGACACTGCAACCATCATAAATATGAGTCAGTTGCCAAGCATCCAAATGTTGATCGCATGACCAAGGGGATGCTGCAAGAGTCATTAAGTATGAAAAATGGTCATAAGTCCCTTTTTTCAGTGTTGTTGTAACTTCAAATGGTCATTAAACAAATCATTGTATGTTGAAGGCTACCGTATGATTTGCCTTTCCCTAAAGATTTTTCCTGGGAAGAAGGCTAGGAAACCAAACTTTTCACAAAGAGAATTTCATTGGCATGAAAATACCTGCCCAAACAGGATCGTTTCATAAACCCATAATGTGGATTGATGAGTTTAGTGTATCATGTTGTGTGAACTCAGCTACCGTGGCTTATGGTGTTGTGAGTAAACACACCAAGGATGCTGCAACTCGTAATTAAAGCTAATACAGCCCAACTTGGGACAGTGTGAATACAGGCATGTAAGTACAGGAATGATTTTTTTAAAAAAGAAATCTTTCAGGCTGAACCCCTCCAGAGAAATATTAGGCCGTATCATTTCCAGAATCGCCTGCTTGAAATTCCCTTTCTGTACTACTGGCAGAATCCTGAGTTTCTGCCCACTTGAATGAAAAGCTACCAGCCAAGAGGCTGTAAAAGCCAGCCAAATGGGAGCCATACTGTGGCTATAAAAAGAGAACTGGTGGCACCCTCCACATAAACTAGCAGATTGCTAGTATCCGACAGAGTTATGGCTGGGAAATTGTTCTCATGGGAAGGAAAAGAAATAATACCAACATCTGTATCATTTGACATCATGGCTCAGCAGTTAAAGACACTAACCAGGGTTGTTGAAGAGCTGAGCACTGTGTGATGGGGTGAGCTCAGGGGTGGGATTCTACCAGTTCACACCTATTCACTAGAACCGGTTGTTAACACCCTAAGCAGTTTGGAGAATGGGTTGTTAGAAGAAATTACTGGCCTAATCCTGCAAGGAAGGCAGGAAGGAAACATTCTGGGGTTGCTTACAGAAACTGCCTCTCCGTTAACCCTTATTACATTCTTGGCAGGACTAGACTTCCTGTCTCAGGAACATCTCTCGAGTTTTTTTCCTCCTTTGCTGGTACTTTGCTTGTGTGGAGTGACCATTCAAAGTTACAATGGCACTGAAAAAAAGTGGCTTATGACTATTTTTCACACTTACGACTGTTGCAGCATCCCCACAGTCATGAGAGGCCAGGGGAGGAGATGCGTGTCTCGATGTGAGTGATATTGAATTGGCCACACCCAGCCAATAACATGACCACCAAGCCACGCCCACCAACTAAGCCACACCCACAGAACCGGTTGTTTAAAAATTTGAATCCCATCCCTGGGTGAACTCCCAATCTTGCCCCAGCTCCTGCTTGCCTAGCAGTTCGAAAGCATGCAAATGAGAGTAGGTTAATAGGTACCACTTCAGTGGGAAAATAATAGCATTCCGAGCATCTAGGCCAGAGGTGGTATTCAGCAGGTTCTGACCAATTCTGGAGAACCAGTAGCAGAAATTTTGAGTAGTTTGGAAAACCGGCAAATACCACCTCTGACTGGAAATTTTCCAGTATCCTTCCCCTGCCACGCCCACCAAGCCACACCCACAGAACTGGTAGTAAAAAATTTTGAATCCTACCACTGATCTCGGCATATAGCCATGCTGGCTACGTGACCCCAGAAATTGTCTTTGGACAATGCTGGCTACCTCAGCTAAGAAACCAACAACTCCCTACAGTCAGACACAACAAGACAGAGGAAACTTTTACCTTTATAAAATTTGAATGTAAAGCTGTGTGTCCCTAACCTTATGCCATCCCCAGACCCAAAACAAAGATATCCTCTCCAAGATGCCTTCAGTATTGGGGTAGGCGCACCTATCAAAGTCAGCACCTCCTATGTTTCATTAGTAAGTTTAGTTTCCTCCACTCTCGGTTTAGTTTGAGATTCTTTACAGAAAAAAATATATGTACCTGTGGAATCTGTCTCTAAAATGCATATTTTTGTGTGGTTTTGCTTAATGCACATGATTTTGGAAACACTTTCCCAGTACACTTTTGCTTACTGGTTTTACAGACATATGCTCCCTTATATAGACTTTTCAGTCATCTAAGATTGTCTTCTTCAGGTTCACCTGGACTCCTGGTGACCACGAACATACATATCTGTATAGTTTTTTGGACAACAACATTGAAGTGCTATGCTACTGATTTCTTCTTCAATATTCTTTGATTCTCCAATCTAGGTTACAATAGTGAGATAAGTGAGGTAAATAATCAGCAGAGACTGCAGGTCTCTGTCGAGAAATGTTAGAAACCATCATAATTATTTGCCAATTACCATGCGACTGAATTTTGACCACATGACTGCGGGGATGCTGCAATGGTCATGAGTGCAAGAACCAAACATAAGTCAGTTTTTCCAATGCTGTTTGTAACGTCAAATGGTCACTTATACTGTTTAGAAGATAAATAGTCCATGTGACTAATCACACTTGGGCAAATAAAGTATTCTATTCTGTTGTAACTAATGGTTATAAGTCAAGGATTAGCTGCATACGCAAATGCATTTGTTGCCTTTAGAAAAAAATGAGGGTATCTTGTTTTGCTTTGAACAGTAAAATGGTGTGGAACAGTGGTGGGATTCAATTTTTTTTTACTACCGGCTCTGTGGGTGTGGCTTGGTGGGTGTGGCAGGGTAAGGATATTGTAAAATCTCCAGTCAGAGATGGGATTTGCCGGTTCTACTCAAAATTTCCACTACCAGTTTTCCAGAATTGGTTAGAACCTGCTGAATACCCACCTCTGGTGTGGAAGTGACCTATATGCCATATGGACATAGATCAGACTTCTGCAGGATTTAGAATGAATAACATGACTTGAAATACCTTGCTGGTGATTTTTCACTGGGTTGATTTTTCACCGTGTTGAGAAATCAAAAGTTTTAACAGTTACTCATCTACTGTATTTGTTAGCTGGATGCTCATTTCATGTATTAACAGGGTTACAGGAAAAGATACGGCAAGAAAGCCGTTGACACAAACCCAAACACGGTTTTATAGCACACGCTCTTCTTCTAACTTTGTGTGGTTATGTCCTTTAGGATTGATTGTTTGGTCTTCCTTTGCTATCCAGACAGTAGGCAGATGAACCCTATTCTTAAAAGGCCTGCATTGTGCCTCTCCTGTCTAATATTAGAGGGTGGACAGATGCAACTTGGGAGAGGCAGTTCCCTTAAATAACTTGACCCATGTCATGTAGGACTTTAAGGGTCAAACCAGGATCTTGATTTGCACTGGAAAGCAAACTGGTAACCATTGCAGCCCACACAGCAGAGGTATATGACGTATGCTCTCCTAGGGGCAAACGTAACTGCCCATACCACTGCATTTTGCACCAGTTGTAACTTCTGAACACTGTTCAAGGGCAGCCTTCCAGCACATCGATGCTGCAGCTTTAATGCACGTGGGGTGTTATAGAACTACTTTTGGAAATGTTGTCATGTTGTCTTATTTTTTTCTAAGCTCTGCTGGTCATCCTCTTTCATCTTCGCTCACAACTGAAGTTCTCCGTATCTGTAATCATTCTGGTTGCTTTTCAGGATTGCTACTGTGGATCTGAATTCCTCTCTTCCAGATATAAAGGTCACAAATCATAAGGTGGTAAACCTTCTTTCTGCTTAGCTTAGCTCCAGGAGACTTCACGAACATGTCCAGGCATGTGACGAATACAAAGGTCATCCTCAACTTCCTGCAAGACATTTCTCAACACCAGGCCAGGAGGTGGTAGCTCTGAAGCCCATGCAAGTCTGACCAGGCAATAAGGAAGAGGAAAATGGCTGGGGAAAGGGATGAACAGATAGGCCTAATTGCGAAAAAAATATTTGTAATACAGGAACAAGCCAAATTTTGATGTTCTGGTGACTGAAAATCTCTTCCAGCAAAGAGAGCCAAAGGTAATACCTCTCATTTGCAAATGTGTTTTACAGTATTTATCTTTTTTTTAAAGGTAATGAATTATGGTTAATGACATACCATGATCCTCTCTATTTTCTTTTTTCTTTTTGACTCACTCAAAGCTTTTATGTCAATATATGAAAAGACTTGAAGGCATGTGACGAATACAAAGGTCATCCTCAACTTCCTGCAAGACATTTCTCAACACCAGGCCAGGAGGTGGTAGCTCTGAAGCCCATGCAAGTCTGACCAGGCAATAAGGAAGAGGAAAATGGCTGGGGAAAGGGATGAACAGATAGGCCTAATTGTGAAAAAAAAATATTTGTAATACAGGAACAAGCCAAATTTTGATGTTCTGGTGACTGAAAATCTCTGCCAGCAAAGAGAGCCAAAGGTAATACCTCTCATTTGCAAATGTGTTTTACAGTATTTATCTTTTTTTTTTAAAGGTAATGAATTATGGTTAATGACATACCATGATCCTCTCTATTTTCTTTCTTTTTTACTCACTCAAAGCTTTTATGTCAATATATGAAAAGACTTGAAGGCTTAGGAGCATGGGGGCTCACAAGGTTAGGACGCTGGCTGACAATTGGCACAGCGGTTGCTGTCACAGGACAAGGTGAGCTCCTGTCACATACTCCACCTCCTGTCAACTCAGAAGTTTGAAAGTGGGCAACCGCGAGTAGATCAATGGGTACCATCTTAGTGGGCAACTTAATGGGGACATGAAGGGATCCCCCAGGCCACAGCGATGTCACCTTTCAACCCAGAAGTAGTGGGCTTCAGTATTGTAGCCCATGGCCTATTGGAATAGTCCACAAATGGAACTTTGGAGGATTTAAATTTCTTTTGAAAGTTCTTCTGGAAACCCATTCTTCTGGGTTACTTTTTTAAATGAAATAAAAGTTTCTTTCTTTCTTTCCTTCCTTCCTTCCTTCCTTCCTTCCTTCCTTCCTTCCTTCCTTCCTTCCTTCCTTCCTTCCTTCTTCCCTCCCCCTACCCTCTTTCTTTCTTGTTTTCTTAGTAACTTTCATATATTTTCAGTAATGGAAGAAAGAGAGCATGTTTTAAGGTTTTGCTGATAGGTGAACCATTTATCTCACATGATAATAAAAAAAAAAAATCAGAGGAGTCAATTGCAACATCAGAGATTTTCTCCTCACTTTACTCTGATAAGAACCATAGTTTGTCATTCATTCATTCATTCATTCATTCAATTTCTAGCCGCCCATCTCAGTCAATGACTCTAAGCAGCTTACCTCTCAGCCTCAGGAGCCATATTTTTATTTAGAAGTTTTGAGGCTGCCACTTTTAGTGCCCGGGAATTTGGGAAGGGGGATTTTCCTAGAAGGCGAATATTAGACTCAACAACATTTTTCTTATAGAGTCAAGGACAGGTGACACCTGCACCTGAAGAGGAGTGGCTGGAGGACTGTCTCCAGTTGGGACGGTGGTTGATTGGACCCTGTGATGGACTGGTGGCTGCAGGGGGTGGGTTTTTCAATTAGGATTTTCAATTAGGAAGGGAAAACCTGGAACTCTCAGATGTGCCAGTATTACTTCTTCAATAAATTTCTTACTTGGATGAACTTTGTTTCTGAGTGCTGAATGAAGTGGGGAGTTTCACTGGAACATTGACATTACCAATCAAAACATAGATTACAATTAAAACACTAAAACATTTTAACACGATAAAAAATATCCAAAATATACATAGTAGCCAAAATATTTGGACAGTTAGCAGTACAGCCAGGAAACAGAGCCCTTGACACATTCAGCAGCCCGGACTGAGGAACACAGCCTGGTTTTCAGGGCCATATAAAAGGCTAACAGGTTTGGGGCCATTCTGATCATCGAAGGGAGAATGTGTCGTAGAGCAGGGGCCACTGAAGAAAAAGCCCGTTTCCTAGTTCCCGTCTGCCGACATTCTTTGGCTGATGGGATCTGCAGCATGCCCATCCTGCTAGATCAGTGTGGTCATGTAGAGCAGGGGTCCCCAACCACCAGGCCGCGGACCGGAACCGGTCCGTGGAACATTTCCTACCAGGCCTCCAGTTTGCTGGGCGCCGCCATCTTGTTTGACGAGAAAGTGCTTCCGGGTGAGCTTTTCCGGTTGGAAAGCGGCATTTGCGTCCTGAAGGAATCCTCGTGCCTTAGTTTCATCGAAGGGGGGGGGCTTCGAATGAAACTAAGGCGCGAGGATTCTTTCAGCACCCAAGGCAAGGCGAGCCGAGCGACCGTCCTGAAGCGAAGCCCATCGACAAAGGTACAAAGGAGGAGTTGAAGGTGGCGGGGAGAAGCAGGGGATGGCTGGCTGGCCGGTCGCTCAGCTCGCCTTGCCTTGTCATGCGTGCTGATGCCGGTACCGGGCCACGGATCATTTTGTGATGCCGGTACCGGGCCATGGCACAAAAAAGGTTGGGGGCCACTGATGTAGAGACTCATGCAAAAAGGCGATCCCTCGGGCAACCCAATCCCAAGCTTTAAAAGTGACAGCCAGCACCTGGAATTGCACCTGGAAATACAGTGGTGCAGCTCATGCAGAAATGATGCTACATGTGCTGTCTATCTGGCACCATTTATTACCCACGCAGCCACATTCTGCACCAGTTGAAATTTCTGAATGCTCTTAAGAGGCAGCCCCATCTAGAGAGTGTTACAGTAGTCTAAACTGGAGGTTATGAGGACAGGAGTTCCTGTGAGCAGGATCTCCTAATCCACATATGGACTCAACTCTTTGAGCAGGGCCCATAAGTCTAGGAGGAAACTATCACCACCACCACCCCCAGATTGTGCATTGGGTCTGTCTGGGATGGTGCAAAGATGGAAGAAACTTATCTCCAAATACTCATAGCCACTCCGTTTTGCTAAGGCTGAGTAAAATTAAAAGTTAATTTTAATTTATGCAATTGCATACATATAAATGTGTTCAGCATTTTGCAGCATCAATTCAGCACCGGAAAGGTAAACACAGATGGCTGATGCTTCATTTAGTGTCTTTATAAACATATTAAGTAAATTTTACAACATCAGTTGTAGATTTCCCCAACATGGAGCAAACTCAAACAGAAGCAGACGTGTTACAGGTTCAGAGCAGAACAGCAACTCAACTTCAACAGACAAGCAAGCAAGTTTTTCTTTCACTTTAGAGCTGAGAACAGAACAGAGATAAACCACGTTCAGATTCTCTCTTTAAGTTTCAGCCCTCAATTCAGCTCTCATTGGCTGACTTTGTTACCAAGCTCTATTCCGGTTCATGAATATATAACAAAAAACCAAAATGCATAGATGTAAAAAAGCTGTTGAGACTCTAGAAAGAATGCAGAGAAGAGCAAAAAAAGATGATTAGGGGATTGGAGGCTAAAACATAGGAAGAACGG
This sequence comes from Notechis scutatus, assembly GCF_049901735.1. Taxonomy (NCBI): domain Eukaryota; kingdom Metazoa; phylum Chordata; class Lepidosauria; order Squamata; family Elapidae; genus Notechis; species Notechis scutatus. Next base: position 145,011,993 of record NC_142009.1, on the reverse strand, counting down.
TTGCAGGAACTGGGTATGTCTAGTCCAGGGGTGGGCAAACTACGGCCCGGGGGCCACATCCGGCCCGTTGGTCTGTCCAATGCGGCCTGCCCCTGAAAAAAATAACTGCCATTGGTCTGTCCAATCCGCCCGCCCTTGAAAAAAAATTGCTGGATGTGGCGTATTGCCCTGTGTCGCATGGCCCCCAAAGCTGCAAAACAGTGCGGAGCGATCTAGGGGTAGGAAAGAAAAGAAATTTGCAAAGGCCTCGGCTGGGAGTTCAAAATCACCTTCGAGTGCGACCTCTCCGAAGGTGAGTCCCCGCCGATCCCCTTTTTTCCGGGGCTTCCAGGCTTAAACTTTGCAAAGGCAAAGCTTGCAGGCTGGAGCGTCTTCCCGCCGAGGAGCGGGAAAGGTTCCACCCAGCGGGCGGGGCGGGCTGCTTGGAGCCACCTAAAGCTAGGCCGCTGCTGGTGGAGCCTTGCCCTGCCTTGTGCCCCATTTCCCGCTCGGCGGTCCTGCTCGGGCGGCACTTTAAAAGCCTGCTCCCAGCACCCGAGCAACTTCCCAGCAACTTTCGGCTTCGTTTTAACTCACGGGCGCCAGGCATGATATTCCGCTCTGAAAAAAAATCGGGCCGGCAAAAAGAGACCCCCGCCGCGCGCCCGGGAGTGCCCGCTGCTTTCCCTCGCCGGGCCGGGCGGCGGCGTGTTGCACGGAGGCTGGTCTGTGGCTGGCCCAGCTCCATTTTCCTGCCGCTCAGCGGCCTCCGCCGCACCGCCCGGCTCCGCTCAGGTATCTGGCTGGGGCTGTCAGGGCAGTTGCTACCGCTGGCGCAGCCACGCGGCTCCAGTCCGCGTTGCCTCGGGAAGGAAAGGCAAAACCAGGAGCCGCTGCTGCCGTTGCAAAGCGCCGCCGCGGCTCTTCCTTTTGCCTTTCCCTTCCTGAGGCAACGCGGACTGGAGCGCTGCGGAGCCGCGCCAGCAACTCCTGACTCGGGGCCTCCGAGGAGGGGAAGGAGGAGAAGAAGGGGTGGGGGAAAGGAGGGGTGATTCCCAAAAAATCAGAATTCTGATTTTAATTGGAAGAATATCATGCCTGGGGCGCTCGCGCCTGGCCCCGAGCCGCGGGCGGAGGGAAGCCCGGTGGGCAGGTGGGCAGGCGGGCTGCTTGGAGGAGGCGACCAGCGGCGCTCCGAGCTTCCTCCGCCGTGCGGCTCAGGGCGAGGTGTGAGCGCCGCGAAGTTAACGAAGCCGAAAGTTGCTGGGAAGTTGCTCGGATTTCCGGGCTTCCAGGCTTAAACTTTGCTCGGGCGGCACTTTAAAAGCCTGCTCCCAGCACTCGAGCAACTTCCCAGCAACTTTCGGCTTCCTTTAACTCGCGGTCGCCGCGCCTGGCCCCGAGCTGCGCGGTGGAAGGGAAGCCTGGCAGGCGGGCGTGCAGGCTGCTTGGAGGAGGTTCCGGGCTTCCTCTCCGCCAGGTGCGAGTGCCGCGAGTTAAAAGGAAGCCGAAAGTTGCTGGGAAGTTGCTCGGGTTTCGGGGCTTCCAGGGCTTTGCAAAGGCAAAGTTTGCAGACTGGAGCGTCTTCCCGTCGAGGAGGGAAGGTTCCGCCCGGTGGGCGGGCGGGCTGCTTAAACTTTGCTCGGGCAGCACTTTAAAAGCCTGCTCCCAGCACCCGAGCAACTTCCCAGCAACTTTAACTCGTGGGCGCTCGCGCCGCCCGAGCCGCACAACAGCCCGCTCCAAGCAGCCTGCCCCGCCCGCCGGGTGGAACCCTTCCGCTCCTCGGCGGGAAGATGCTCCCGCCTGCAAACTTTGCCTTTGCAAAGCCCTGGAAGCCCCGGAAACCTGAGCAACTTCCCAGCAACTTTCGGCTTCCTTTAACTCGCGGGCGCTCGCGCCTGGCCCCAAGCCGTGTGGCGGGGAAGCCCGGCAGGCGGGCGGGCGGACTGCTTGGAGGAGGCTCCGGGCTTCCCCTCCGCCAGGCATGAGCGCCTGCGAGTTAAAAGGAAGCCGAAAGTTGCTGGGAAGTTGCTTGCTTCCGGGGCTTCAGGCTTAAACTTTGCAAAGGCAAAGTTTGCAGGCTGGAGCGTCTTCCCGCCGAGGAGCGGAAGGGTTCCGCCGGGGGTGGGCGGCTGCTTAAACTTTGCTCGGGCGGCACTTTAAAGCCTGCTCCCAGCACCCGAGCAACTTCCCAGCAACTTTCGGCTTCCTTTTAACTCGCGGGCGCTCGCGCCTGGCCCCGAGCCGCGCGGCAGAGGAAGCCCGGCGGGCGGGCGAGCTGCTTGGAGGAGGCAACCCGGCGGTGCTCCGGCAGCAGCAACAGGCAGTTTCGCCCGGGCTCCGCTCAGGTGCCTGGCTGGGGCTGTGAGGAGTTGCTACCGCCGCGCAGCTGGCGGCTCCAGTCCCGCGTTGCCTTGGGAAGGAAAAGGCAAAACCAGGAGCCGCTGAGCCTGAGCCTCCGGTGCCGCTGCTCCGTTGCAAAGCACCGCCGCGGCTCTTCCTTTTTGCCTTTCCTTCCCGAGGCAACGCGGGACTGGAGCCGCGCGAGCCGCGCCGGCGGTAGCAACTCCTGACTCAGGGGCCTCCGAGGAGGGGAAGGAGGAGAAGGGGGGAAGGGTAGTGGGGGGCGATTCCCAAAAATCTTGTGCTGACCTGGCCCATCTGTCAAATTTTAAAAGTCAATGCGGCCCCGAGCCAAAAGTTTGCCCACCCCTGGTCTAGTCTAATGAAAAGAGGGACTAGGGGAGACACGATAGTGTGTTCCAATATCTCAGGGGCTGCCACAAAGAAGAGGGAATCAAGCTATTCTCCAGAACAAGAAGCTGTGGGTGGAAACTAATCAAGGAGAGAAGCAACTTAGAACTAAGGGGACATTTCCTGACAGTTAGAAAAATTAATCAGTGGAACAACTTGCCTCCAGAAGTTGTGAATGCTCCAACCCTGGAAAAATTTTTTTAAAGATATGGGAAACCTGGCTTCATCTTTATAATCTTGTCTATGCATGAGACGAACACATCCAATGTTATCCAAGTAGAGTTCCATTTCTGCACTTTCCATTTTTAGCATGTGTAATCAGTTTCCCCATCTGGTAAGAAGGAATTGGTACCTCTTTCGTTTAGGTCCATAGTAAATAGAACTCTAATGATAGAACCATGTAATGAAATAGAACCATGTAATGGTGAGCATGAAATACAGCATTAAACACAGCATTTATTTTACTCAGTAAAGAGTTATACTTGGGTTATATCTTGTTTTGCTCTGCTCTTTAGAGGGACACTTCTGTAAAGCAGGATCATTTTTTTTCTTCTTCTTCAATGCAGAAACCTTGAGAAGACCTCATCATCGCTGGGTATAGCAAATATTCCTAAACCTGGGACGCTCTCATATTTAGCAAGATTTGGTGAAGCTTTCCAAGGGCAAGATAAGATAATTGGCCTCGGCAAAATCAAGTGAGAGGAGAAAACAGGTGTGATTCATTATGCTTTGGAACCCCCATAAGATGGAACCTTCTAAGCAGACCTAAATTGGATATGCATATTTGTTGGGTTTAAAGGAATCCGTCTGCCATCATCTCTTGGGCTGTCAGGAGGGGGGAGGGGTAGGTCTTTTCCTCTTTATCTTATGGCATCATGGTATTTTTAAATATCCTGTCTAGTATATATTTTTTTCTGATACTGCCTTGGAGTACTGTACTCATATTGGTTGGTCATGGCTCTGAGTCCAGAAGAACCTGTAGCCCAATCACAGGTGGTATTCAGCAGATTCTGACCAGTTCTGGAGAACCGGTAGTGGAAATTTTGAGTAGTTCGGAGAACCGGCAAATACCACCTCTGACTCCCCACCCCCATCTATTCTCTGCCTCCTGAGTCCCAGCTGATCGGCTGGGTCTTCTTTTGTTGCTCTGCACAGGAGAACGGAGCTGGAAAGCAGGTTAGTGGGGTGGGGAGGGAATGGGGATTTTGCATTTAACCTTCCCCTGCCATGCCCACCAAGCCACGCCCACCAAGCCACACCATGCCTACCAAGTCACGCCCACAGAACCGGTAGTAAAAAAAAATTGAATCCCACCACTGGTCTTGTGATTTTGAATATGGGAGTAAGGGTGAAAAATAAAGGCTAAGGTATATGAGTGAAGCTTTTGTTAGTCTTGACCCTTCTCTGAAGCCTAATGAACATAAACAGGAGCACAAATTTCAGCCCCATCTACAGAAACGCCATTATTTTGCTACCACACCCTTTATTGCTCTCAAAGAAGGGGGGGAAAAATAGACTTGTGGAAAGCAGCTTTTGACGGAAAAAGTAGAAAACCCAGAAAGAGGCACAGTTTGACACATCAAATTAGAACCAATAGCAAAACACTTGTTTTGCCTTTGCATACAAGAAACTGAAAGAATACAAAAAGGACATTCTCTCTGTAAAATGTCCCTTATTATTTGTCACAAAGTTGTCCAGAAAGGAACTGCTAAGTGATGTCAAATACATTGTGACAATTTTAGGTCACATCAAAGTTAAAAATGTTCTGAATTTGCTTCTATGGTGCCGTGTTTTGAAGTTAGTGATGAAGGGATCAAAGTTACTGTAGGTAAAAACCAGAAAAATCATATTTTGGAAATATAGAAAGTTGGCGAATCCTTGGCAGAAGATGATTTCGTTTCAGGGTCATCATTATTTCCAAGGAGTTGTCCTGGGTGACAAAAAATGGTGCACAACTTTGAGGAGGAAGGTCACCCTTTATTAAAGCAATGATTGATGGCTTCCAGCTTGTAGAAAAAGAGGGAAAAGGCACAATAGAAAGGTAAGAACTTTTTGGTCATGCAAAGAAACTCAGAAACATTGGCAAAAAAGTAGGCATTGGCTAGAGGAGATTACTAAGGAACAAATTGAGTACAAACCAGAGTCCTTCCTTCTAGGAATTTTTGATAAACAAGTATCCAAAAAATCGAAGTATATTATAATTCATATCCTAACCGTGGCCAGACTGGCGTTCGCTCAGTGCTGGAAATCACCTTCTATCCCCACTGAACAAATGATCATTCAGAAAATTTTAGAATGTGCCGAAATGGACAAACTAACCCAATCATTAAAAAATAAAGAATCCTCAATCTATTATAACAATTGGAATCTGTGGTACAATTGGCTAAATCAAAGATAGACTACTTTGAGAAAAATTGTAGCCAAGGGCTACCTAAGCAGAGTTAATGAAAAGTACCGCTGACGATATACTTGAAGAAGACAGGATCTTACAGACAGTCACAAAAATATGGTTTTATTTTAACTGTTTTCCCCATTCTATCCCCCCCTTCCCTTACCCTTCCCTCTCCTCCCCCATTTGCCCTTCTTTCTTTCCCTCTTGGTCTCTGCCAAGGCCTGTTTGCTTTCTCTTCTGTATATAATTTGTAGATGTGTTGTTTTTAATGGTAAAATTAATAAAGTTTTTCATAAAAAAAAAGAAAAAAAAGGTAAGAACTTTTATAAGAATGTTGAATTGTGGAGTGAGAAATTTTCAGAGTTTTGATTTACTGATGTAATTTTTGGACTATAGAAGGAAAATCAAACTGGTTTTGTTTAAGGTGGGGGAAGGGGCTTTAGAGGTAAGCAAAACCACACTTCTCAGAAGCAGAAGCAGCAGTAAGCTTTGAAAAGCTAACAAACAATGGAAATTTGATGGAATTAAATGTGCATCTCCAGTTTAGATGTGACGTTTGTGGTTTTGCTGAGTTACATTGACTTTCTTTTATTAGGTCAGCTTAGACAATTACATGGGGCTGGATCTATGAGTCAGTTTCCTTCTGTCTTTATTAAGGTAAGTGATATTTCTTTCTTCTTGGTAAGGCAAAGATAAAAGGGCTTTGTCTTGGGAAAACTGTAGGGCTTTTTGGACATGACATGATTGTATTAAACTGGCAACTGTTATGTCTGCAGAGGAAAAAGAAAATGTTCTAAAAAATAAAGTTTTCTTTCTATTTCAGCCACAAAAGACTAAAACCAAGGACAAATGAAATTTTAGAGATTTACGTACCTATTACTATTCATCCATAATGCTGTTTCCCTAAGAAATTACAATGCACATCCCCATTCCATTTAATTACATGTTTGCTTGACTCAGATGTAGACAAACAGTATAAAAGGCCAAAGAAAGAAGTGAAACTTCCAATTCCAGACTTCCACCTCCTACACCTCCTTCCAAAAAAACCTTATTGGACATAAAAGAACTTCCTTCAGTATCCTTAAGGATAATTGTTTCCTCCTTGTTGCCTAGTATGCACGAAAATTAGGAAAATTTTCCCTTCATTCAAATGCAGTTGGGGCTATTTGAAGGTGTTAAAAGCTTGGTGGATACTATAATATATTGTACTGTAGCTTTAGGACAGAGTGATGCCAACAAAGATAACATTGGGCAACCAAAACCTTGACAAGCAAACCATTTTTCCAAGGGTTCTCCCAGTGCCGCTAAAGCTAAATGTTTTACCTGTTCAATCATGTCTGGGTCTAGAGGCATTGCTCATCTCCATTTCTTAGCTGAGGAAACCAAGTGAAGTCCAAATACATTTTCCATGGTCATGTGGCCAGCATCACTATACAGTGAGATGCAGGGAATGCTATTACCTTTCCACCGAAGTGATACCTATTAATCTACTTGCATTTGCATGCTTTCAAACTGCTAGGTGGGCGGGAACTGGGGCAAGTAACAGGAGCTCACCCTGTTGCTGGCACTTGGGTCTCGAACCTGGGCTGCCAGCTTTCCAGCTGACAAGCTCCGTGTCTTTAACTGCTGAGCCATCACGACTTCTTAATGCCTCTAAGGGACTTATTACTACAGACTCATCACTGAGTCAGCAGAAAAATATACCACCATACATGGCACTACCCCAGTGCAAAGCTTTACCATGTCGTGGAAATGAGGCTTGTGACTGGGGATATTCTTGTAGGTTTAATGCAGGACAGATTCTAGCCAGGGATTGTAGATTACTCAATTTCCTTCCCCCCCTCCCCCCCCCTTTTTTTTGGTTTTTGTTTGTGTGTGTATGACTTCAAGTCAGCATTGACTCCTGGCAACTCTCTGGATCAGTCCCTGCAATTTTCTTGGCAAGGTTTCAAGACTGATTTGCCTTGGGCTGGGGAATAACAAATGCTAACTTTAAGTGGCTCCACACCAGGCTGGAGATAAGACAGAAGCGACATTGTGAGAACATACCTCTGAAAAGAGTTATTGCGGTATCTTCATATTACAGTGAGGGTGGCATAAGGATGAGCCTTAATAAGTCCACAAGCAAGTCATAAATGGTAAATAGCCCTTGTCATTGTTATTCTCCAGTCACATTCGTGGCTGATTTTTGCATCTTAGCTTACACAGAAAAACATGGAACATTTTTGATCCTAGGGTGACTACACAAAGGAGCCAATTTTCTGCTTCTGATCTTTTGAATCAATAACATCACAGGCAGCAAAGCATCTATATAGACTTCAAAAGCCTTCTTATTTTTAAAGTGCAAGAAAAATGCGTCCCCATGCTTTGTTCACGTGCATTTTGGACCATCGATTCAATGATACAGGATCAAACCTAAGGACTGGGAGGCATCCATCCTTTTAAGCAAAAGAAAGTCAGTCAATCAACCGTCAAAGAGCTAGAAACTCAGTTAATGACATAAGCACTGGAAGAGAAGAGCCTCCCATGAAGGACAGAGCAGCCTTGGGTTGAAGATAAAAATATTTGGACCACACAGCCACACAGCACTGTCCTATACAGAGATTATCCACCAAGAAAAACAAATGTCTCACACAAAATGGTACCAATCCCTGGCACACCTAACAGCTTCAACTTAACAGCTTGCTAATTTGTTTATTGCCCACCCAAGTTAATTGCTGTATGCATGTACTACTACTTTGCTAATAGTAGTGCTATATGCTTGCTACTTGAAAGGAATGTACCAAACAAGAGCACTGGTGATAAAAAAATTTCTAGTGGAGACAGAAAATGAAAAGCTTAAAAAACTGAGGAAGCATCAGTCATGATGTAGATTGGATCTAAAATTCCAACCTGAAGAGGATCATTTCTCAGAGCTCCCCTCCTTATCCTATCTCAACAACAGTTATTTTTTTTTACTTATAATTTTGAGGTAAAAATAAAAAGCACCGAAAGCTCCCATTTTGAGGTATCCATTTGTAAAAGGGAGAAATTCAATCTGCCTACCCAACAGAAACAAACAAATAAAGCTGCTTCCATTTTTATTTTTATTTTTTTATTCGTGAAAGCTTGAGATCCGTTTTTGGTGGAACAGTGGCTTATCAACCCAGTGAATTCATTTCTTCATGGCTTTACTTGCAAGAAGAGTTGAGCAATCCTGGGTCCAATCCAAACAGGGCCTACCAAGCAACTTCATGTCCACTGGCCCTTTCCTCATCCCATATAGCATTGTCTGTTTCAGAAAATGCTGGGGATATTTTAAAAAAACATGTGCCCAGGAAAGTCAGCATGGCCAAGATATGGTGGAGAACACTGCATAGGAGAGAGGGATCATAGGAAAACCAGAGGGACATCAAATTGGAGAAAAATGCTTTGAAACTATTTATCTTAATCAAGACATGGAACATGAAGCTAGAAACCATTTCCCCTTCAGTTTGAGATGCAACTGGACTTTTTGGTTTTTCTTTTGAAGACGTTCTGCTTCTCATCCAAGAAGCTTCCTCAGCTCTGACTGGATGGTGGGGAATGGAAGGTGTTCTGTACGAGCCATTTGCATACTTGTAAATACCACGCCCTGATTGGTCAGAGCGCACGGCAACCTGATTGGCCAAGCAAGCCACACTGATTGGCCCGCCGTGAATCCCCGTGATTGGTGGAAATCACGGGAAATTCAAAGCGGTGCCATTGGCCGCGGCAGCCGCAGCCAGGGAAATATAAGCCGCAGCCAATCTTCCTAAGCCCGAGCCGATCTCGGGACCTAATAAAGAGCTGAAACTGATCACTGGCTCCCGAGTCTCCTTTCCGACGATGGATTTAACAGAAGGATTTATATTCCTTGCAGACAGCTGGTCATTTGACAGCTGGTCATTGCATAGCTTTGGGATGAACACCCTTGGAATGGTGTGGGAGTATGAACATATTTCCAAAAATTTCAGACTACAAGAACCATTGGTGCTTCAGTTTGAGATGCAGAAAACACGGACTCATCCCCAACAGCCTGCAGCCGTGTTCAACAGTGAAGGGACACAGGACAGAAAAACATCCTGCAGCCAAGAAGGCTCCAGACCCATTTGCACTACTCAGGTGACCCTGAGGACACACATAAACCTCCAAATGCTCTAAATGCAACCACCCTCTAAAAGGATGCAAATGGCCAGCTGTCTGCGAGGAGTATAAATCCTTCCATTCCCCACCATCCAGTCAGAGCTGAAGGAGCTTCTTGGATGAAAAGTGAAATGTCTTCAAAAGAAAAAACAAGGAAGTCCAGTTGCCTCCTGAAAAAAGCACCCTTGGGGCAACCATGACCTGGGATGACTGAGAATCTCCATAGAAAGCTCTGCACTTCCCTTCCCTCCTTCCCGTTACATCCTACCTAAGGAAGCAGCAGTGCTTCCGGGGTCATTTTTTCAGATTAGATATGGAGGCCACGGGGAAAGCAGACAGGAAAAGTGCCAGTGGGATTCCTTGGCATGACATTTTTCAGACCTCGGGATATTTCTGCTTTCTAGTCTGAGATCTTTGGTGGGAATTTGCAGGGCTTCAGCCTTCAGAAAACAGCCTCTAACCCTTGATCAATCCATCCCCACATGTACATGCTAACCTTTCCTTTCCATGCCTCTGCTGTCAAGCCTCCATTCATTCTACCAAGATCAAAGCTCCGTAGCCCTACTTCTTCAAGCTGCTCGGAATGTAAGCTTTGCTTACCATTTCAGAGTGAGCAACCCATCCTTTGGAGGCATAATCAAGGGGGTAAGGTGATGCCCTTGGCCACAAGTGAGTGGCCTGGCTCACTACTGCTCTCATTTTACAGAGGGAGAAATATGACTCAGGAGTGCTTATTCCCATGCAATGCAGCTGCAATTCAACCCCAAATCTCCAGATCCAATCCCCACATATTGTTCCCTAGGCATACTCTTCCTAGTCTGGCACCTGAAGTTGCCTTGGCAAATGAAACCTTGCTTCCTTCCCCAAATAGCAGGGGAATCTAAGCCATAGAACCACAACCGTGGGCTTCTGCTGTGGTGATATGAGACGAAGTGCTTTGTTACTCTTGGAATTTATTCTTAATTGCATCTTCTCCTCTTGTCATTCAGTTTCATGCACTGCTGACAAATATTCTTGCATTTCCACGTTTATTAACAGTGGCATGTTTTATATTAGATGTGTGGCCATGGCAACAGCTCTCTGGCAGCATTGTATACGTTTGTTTACTTCCACCATATTAGTTTATAAATTGTATCCTGGTCTTCTTCCTTCTTTCTTCCCCTCCACCCCCACCCCAATTTAGCTTTGACTTCATAAGAGTGGATGCCAAACAGAAAAACAAATTAATCTAAACACGTTTATAAACATGTACATCACAACAATGATTATATCTTCCTTAACATGCTAATAGTCATTTTGGATCCTAGTTTTCCTTTCCACTTCGCAAACATACATACATATATACCCATAACATCCCCAAAGTGGTATTTTGCATTTCAAATATAGCCTGTACAGCTTTCAGGGCCCTGGATTTTATTTTGATTCCAACCTGACAGTTATTAAGTGAGTTAGATTTGCTGAAGTATTAATATTAGTATTTTTGTGTGTGTGCTTCAGTGACATTTTTTTTCTTATTCAGATGGCTTCATAATCCAGTTACAATTTCTTTCCTAGTATATGATATGTCCTGTGAAGCTTAATGGGCTAATGATGCATCATATTTCCATAGTATTCCACTAGCTTATCTTTTTTTTTTCTTGAAAGGACCCTGAACCCTCGTAGAGAAAGGATCTGCATGACCTCAGCTGATGGGCAACATCCCACTTCCTTTGCTTGTCCCGCCCTATTGTCCAGTATCCTCTTTGTTTATTCCCTTTTGACATCTTCTTCCCTCTCCCACCCCTATGCCCCACAATGGGACAGGCTACTAGGAAAGGGGGAAGGGCTCTAGTCAAAGGTCTGAATTCCTTGCTTGCAAAGCCTTCATGAGAATAGGCCAATAATTGCAGAAAATTGGGTTGAGCGCTGAGATTACCCATTCCTGTATTATTCAGTGCTCTTGAGAAAAAATATTGTTGCAATTGTCTTTAAAACAATCCAGATAGGTCACCAGTATAATATCCATTGGGGAGACAAACAAAGAAGCTAATTTAAGACCTCTTAATAGATTTATTCATGATGGAGATGACATATAAACAGAAAAATAGGGTGGAGATTTTCAAAGTTGTTGACGCTTTTAGGTTTGGTGCTAAAGCAGTCTAAGATATGGATGATATATATATATCAGAGGTGGTATTCAGCAGGTTCTGACTAGTTCTGGAGAGCCGGTAGCAGAAATTTTGAGTAGTTCGGAATACCACCTCTGACTGCCCCCCCCCCCATCTATTCTCTGCCTCCCGAGTCCCAGATGATTGGCTGGGTTTTCTTTGTTGCCCTGCACACGAGAATGAAGCTGGAAAGCAGGTTAGTGGGGTGGGGAGGGAATGGGGATTTTACAGTGTCCTTCCCCTGCCACGCCCACCAAGCCAAGCCCACCAAGCCACGCCCACCAAGCCACGCCCACAGAACTGGCAGTAAAAAAATTTGAATCCCACCATTGATACACACAGACACACACACACACGAACACACACACACACATGAGAGACACATGGATATAGTTGTTCTTCATGTCTCTTCATAGCGTCATTGCAGAAGTGATGTAAAGTTTGCCCTTGTTAGTAGTCAAATGACTCTAGGAGGCCCTATTAATCCACAATAAGAAATAACCTTATGGATAAATGAGAATTTGGTTTGATTGGAATATTTCTTTAAGTACATGTTACATTTTTCAGATTCTGTTATAAATAAAGTGAGAACTGGGGGAATTTAAAAAATTATTAGAGGGAAAAACAAAACTGATGGTTTTACCAGCCTATTTATAACTCTTGGGAGGATTATTCCTTTATAAACCTAGTTTTGCATTCCTGTGTCCTCAACCATGACAGTAGAACAGCATATAAATCTCTTTTTCTTTTTCATAAGCTATTTCCTAAGATGGGAAGAATTTAATTTTTTTAATACATAAATCTATTCTTGCACTGATCAGAGATTTTTTTTCCTCCATGAAATTGTACTTTAGTGCATTTTTTTTAAAAAAGAAGGCAAAATATTTCCTTGAGTATAGGAATACCCTGATAATTTTCTGTCTATGTAGTTTTTCTAGCAACAGTATGGAAGTGAATGGTCACCATCCAGTCAAACCTGCAATCCTGGCTTTAGTTAGTAATCTCTGATCCAAGTTCAAAGCAGATTTCACCTTTTCAACCTCAGCCAATATTAGCAAAATCCTATCACCTGCATCCATTTCTAAACATTTTTGACTTAAAATGTACTTTTGAAATGTCTTTTAATATGTGCTCCAAATCAAGAACTCAAAGAATCTAGAACTGTGCAATCTGAAACACTAAACTGGTCTTATTTGCACACGATTCCAAGAAAATAAGATAAATTCAGATGTATTATACCCAAGGGTATCCTTCTTTTGAGCCTGAAATTTTCCGCCTATAACATACTTAGATAGCTAGAGCCATCTGGCTGGACTATTTCTTCACCTCTCTGGATTCTTCTGCCTAAAAAGGCTTCCAGATTGTTACCTAAGAGGGATATTTGTTTTGCAGTGAGTTATCCTGACAGATCTGGTACCATGGGAGAACAAAGATGGGGTGTTGTCTAACTACTGATGGTAAGCTGTGGGAATAAACTTTGGCTTGGGTTCAAGTAATGATTAATCTAATGCTTTATACATACATGTCTGCCTAAAGGTCACTGAGATAAAGCAAGGAAATTAAAAGCAAACACCAGAAACAATTAAGCAGCTCAGACAACTGCAAACAAGTCTGTACTATTTCTAATTATTGTAATCCACAATGTAACTTGTAATCCACAATGTAATTTTGCTTACTATGTACTAAAATCTCAATAAAAGGAAGCACTGGAATTTATTCTGGGCTCCCATCCCGAGTACACATGCTTGTGTCTCATTCTTTCCATGGGAGACCACCACAGTAAGCCTGCATTATTGTTAGAGTTGATAGATCATAAAGTACAGAGTCATACATTTATCCTGCTCTTTTTCACTGAACTCTAGGAATGGAGGAGAGAAACAAAACACACATTTCTGTGCTTCCGAACAGAAAGCCTGCTAATAACCTCACAGACACAGCCAATATTCCGGCAATTTTGTCACCATGGGGAAAAGAGCATTAGTGTGATGAGAGATTATTAGTAACAACTCCATCTCTTCTTCACTGCCACTGACATTGCCTGCGTATCCTAACTGATTCTTTAGATGGGTCAATTTCATAGCACCACCATATAAAAGAAAAAGGAAAGGAAGCATGTGGTTGTTTCTTCTCGCTCTCGCTCCTTCAATAGACCAAGCAAACAGTTCAAGCAGAAGCAGAACTTGAGCCTGAAGGAGGCAGCCATGTCAAGCAACTGTGGTCAGGTAAGTTTAAGGACAGCTGGTTGCTGGATGTATTATCAAAAAGATCATATGGTGGAGATTCCTTGGTGCTCTCTGAGCTTGGTAGTTTTTTTATTTGATTTGATTTGATTTGTCAATCGCTTACAAAGTAATACCGTGTTTCTCATATAATAAGGCCGGGTCTTTTTTTTTTTTTTATTGAGCCCCCCCCAAAAATGGCTAGGCCGTCTTTTCGGGGGTGACTTAATTTCCCCCCACCCTTGCATCTTTGGGCAGGCGGGCGGCAATGGCTTGGATGTTGACCTCGGCGTTGATGGGGCACTTTGTATCGGGGTCAACGCAGGCAGCACCTGTGTGCAACAAAAGTACTTCCTAATGGCAAGCCCCCCCACCATTCCCCCCATTTCGCATGTTTTAATATAGGCCTTAATTTGGGGTGAGGGGCTTAATTTCATTTCATGCCTATAAAACATGCTGGGACTTCCAGGGGGACTTCCGGTTTGTCTGTTCGCGAGCGGCAGGATTTGCGAAGCTGCGCGATCCCCTGCCGCGCTAGCTGTTTTGGGGCTCCGACCCAGCCGGGTACGGAGCTAGGCCACTGCAGGGGCAGCTGAAGGTAGGGGATCCGGAGAAGGGTTTGGGGGTGCTGCAGACTCCCTCCTGGCCGGCAGAACTCCCTTTTCCCAGGACGGTGCAGCGGCGGTCTGTAATGGCCGCCACAAAGAAGCTGGCAGCCGGGTAAGAATGCGCAGGAGGAAGTGGAGAAAGTGATTGAGAGGAGAAAGTTTTTCTTGGCTCCTAGGACTCTAAGACATATCTAATAAAATTCCTGAAAAGTATGACTTTCTGAATAATACCTGCCAGAAGAGGAAAAAGCGGCTGTTTGAAGGTGCTGAAAGGATAGCTTTCCCTCTTTTCCTACGGAATAAATAACTGGATATTAAGAAACCTATTTCTTTTAGGTGAAAATTGGTTTTAAGCGATGAGTGGGAAGAGAGAGGATTAAAAAGAAAACATTTGTATGCTAAGACTTTGTTGGAGCAGATGCCTTAAGGATTTGAAGACTAGAATATATTGCAATAAGATTTTAAACAGATTTGGACTTTCTTTCTCTTGGATTGATATTACCCCAGAAGGAGAAAGTGAGAACTCTGCCTTGGTTTGGACTGACTGATAACTTTGGGACTGTTTTATTTTTTTTATTTTCTTTTGAATATTCTGGTTGTTGTAAGAAGAAAGAAGGGGAAAAGAAAAGAAAAGATTTATAATGGCTCTTTCTGTTGAGGAACTAAGAAAAGAATATGAACAAGCAAAAAAAATGGTAAAGATGGTGTGGAAGAAGCTTTCCTTTTCTTAGAAATGGCGCTTATTAATTATCAACAAACATTACAACAGATGAAGACAGCAGAGGAACAAGAAAGAAAGAAAGGAGCCATTTTTAATGAATCTCAGAACTTGATCCAGAAAGAAGGAAGAGAGAAAGAAAAGAAAAGAAGAGAAAAGAAGAAAATTAAAGGACTTAAGGACTTAAGATCTAAAAACATTTAAGAAAGGGAAAAATAAGGTGCAAAACCAATATGATGATAGTAAACAAAAGGGAAAAGGAATACGACAGAGAAGGGAAGCTGGCAAGGCAGAGGCTAGAAGAAGGGGGTAGAAAGGTTTGTTGGGAGAAGAAAGAAAGGGAAAAGGTGGAGAAAAGCTACAATGTTTTGAAATTAAATGAAAAAGAAATTTTTTTGGATAATGGATAAAGTATAATTTTTTAAAAAAAAAAAGATTTTGCAAGGTACATAAGATGAGATGGTAGTATTGTAATGATTTAAGAGTTGATAAGAGATTAAAATGTTAAAATGTTTAAAAATGATTGGCTTTAAAACTTAATAATAGGGGAGGTTTAGAATATTGTTTTAATTAAAGAGTTTAATAAGACTATGGTATTGATGTTATTATAAAATTTTTATTATAGTATCTTTTTTTAATATTTGGATTTATTGTCTAATTATGTACTTAATTATGTTGGATGTATTAGTTAGATAGAATGTACCAAGCAAAATCGGATTGGGTATTAGATATCATTTTAAAGATTAATTTGATTAACTTAGGGGAGATAGAAAGGCATCATACTCTGATTAATGATTTCAGGAGAAACTTATTTTCTTTTTTTTTTTATAAGGAATGAGACAAAGGGATGATAAAAATGGACAAAAGATACAAATATAATGATTCAAATTAAGATGATTAATTAAGATAGAAGTAAGAAGTGTGAAATATGTGGGGAAGTTAATATAGAAGGCTTAGAATGGTAAATAAAATAAGTAATGATATGTAAGATGAGCATGAATATAATTGAAGTCCATGAAGAGAGAGACACCTGGGTCCAAGTTACTTTCCAAAAAGATTTTTTTATGTTTTGTGTGTGTGTGTATATGTTTTTTGGGGGAGAATTAGTTAAAAATTGTAGAAATATAGATTGAGAATAATGGTAACTAAGTCAGAAAGAAACAGATGAAATAATAATAATGATATTGAATAAGAGTAAAGAGAAGTAAAGAGAAATTGAATAAGAGGTTTTGGTATGTTGTATGGAAATGGTTTAAAACAGAATTATAATTTATCTGACTTGTTAAATTGACAATGAAAAAAGGTTTAAACATGTAATGAATAATGACAATTTGTGTGTTTTAAAAATTAATAAAACTTTTTTTTTTTTTTAAAAAAAAAACATGCTGGGACTTCCTATTGGAGGAGGCCGTATTGTTGGAGAAACAGGGTAGGTATAAGTATAAACATGAGTAAGAATACAGGAAATAGGTACGAATAAATGGGGACAATAGGACAGGGATGGGAGGCACGATGGTGCACTTTTGCACAACCCTTACAGACCTCTTAGGAATGGGGTGAGGTTAATAGTGGATCATTTGAGGTTAAAGGACTGGGGGTTTGAGGATGTAACAACAGTCAGGTCCAACCCTAACCCTAACAAGCACACATCCTGAAAGGAAATTTGTAAGCCAGGGGTCCTTGGTGCTCTCTGAGCTTGTTTGTTTTCTTGCAGATGTTTCATTGCCCAAACTAGGTAACATCATTAGTGCTAGACATCCCTAAGGTAAACATCATTAATGCTAGTGATGACTAGCACTAATGATGTTACCTAGTTTGGGCAATGAAATGAATGCAAGAAAACGAACAAGCTCAGAGAGCACCAAGGACCCCTGGCTAACAAATTTCCTTTCAGGATGTGTGCTTGTTACTCAATGTGAAAATCTTGAGTTGCACTTTCACCATTTTATGGCACCTTCACCCCAGGCAATGAAATGTCCTACCAGCTCTGGACAGAAGCAGCCAATTGAAATAATTGAAATAATTATCTCTAATAACTGACAATAAAACACATACCCCTCCTCTAGTTGGGGAATAGACTTCAGCAAACCTTTGGCAATACCAAGTCCAATGCTTGCCCTGTTATATTTATTATGCTGGAGTCAACCATCAAAAAGAACGCCCACTAGCAAACTCCAGGAATCTGGGACAAGGAGATACATGAAAGTCACCAACTGATCACTGTCACTTACCAGATGACAGTGTTTTCAGTAGCATCTCACAAGCAATGTAATATGCCCTAATAAGCTTCCCCAATCTTTCTGGAAGTTTTAGAATTAGAGTTGAATGCATCAAGAGAGTAGCAGCTTGGACTCCAAGAAAGTTGAGCATAAGTGATATATCAGCCTAAATAATAATGGAAGTCAATCAAACATTTTCCAAAATAAATGAATGGAAGCCATTGTCTGACGTGACTCCATGCATTTCTCAAGAAGAGGCCTGCAATGATCATAAACATAACATAACAAACTATCTGGTAACCCAAAGATACCAATTTATTTGAAGCATAGCATCAGCATGCCCCAACCCAGCCTCTTGTTTAAATTAGGGTTTTTTTTCAACTGATTCACAAACCCATCAGCTGCCTTAGCCATGCAAGAGTTGGAAATAAAAGGATGTAATAACATTCTCATACAAACTGGCTGGGGTACTGAACATCAAACATAAAGTTATACACTCTGTTGCTTTTCAGAATGAGATGGGTGGCTTATAAATTTAATCAATAAATACAGACTGGCCTCATGCTAGAACACAGAAATAAGTTTATAGACCGACTGGAACAATATTGCAATGTTTGTGCTTTCCCTATTATATTATCTGAAGAAAGTGTATTTGTTTATGGTCTTTCTTCCAACCAGAAATATTAAGTATTTGCTGCTATCATTCTTGAAGATTTTTTTTTCTTTTGTGATGAGCAATTCTAGCTTCCAATAATAAAATTGAGTTTTATTCAATTTCTCCATAATGTTAGGAAGAAAAATGTGGAAGTCATAGATCCCAATAATGTTCACTATTCAGCAGAGAACAAAACTGTTCAATATTCCTCTAAGGAAGGAAAAATGTTGTAGTTTGGGTTACAGCTCTCCATCGGAAAATGCAAGGTGTTGACCATCAAACTATATACATTTCTATACAAACTCAGTTTTTCTAAGTTTTGTCTGTGACATGATATCTCTGACTTTTATCTACAGGTGGACATTTCTTTTGAATCAAGTTTAAGGTCAGTAGCCCCCAAGATGTGAGCTGTTAACAGAGAGATCTCCTGTTTATTTATAGAATGATTGATAGCACCCCCCCAATCCTTTTCTTTAGTTTGTATGCCCATGTGTTGCAATAATAAAACATCTTACCTTGTTAACTGACCTTGCTAACTAAAAAGATGGGAAGAGAGTCAAGCTAGTTCTAGACTTCATGCTGATGTTTAACTACATTGACCAGGAAAAAGACACGCTCATGGGCAGGAATCCACAGGCACAGAATTTAGACACTGCTGCCATGCTGTAAAGTTGCACAGGAACCACAACAAAAACCACCTGTAACATTTGCTAAAGTTGCTTGAGGGTAGCCCCCTTGCGGGGTTCATTTGATTTCAGCAGCCAAACTGGAATCCTGAATCAGTTTCAACAGCTGATTTCAATTCCCAAATAATCTTATCATCTTGCAACATTTCACAAAGTGTAATCTACCTGTTAAGCCTCAAAGTTAAATGTAAGACAAATAACTCGATGGTGTATCTTTATTTCTGCTACCCTGATGCTCCTGTGCCTTCCAAAGAAAGAAAGAAACAGGAAGAAAGTAAACCAAACATCCTAAGTAAACCCAAAAACCCAGCAGCCCCCACATGAAAAAACACCATACAGTGTGTTTTTTCTACATCATCATCATCTACACATACAGTTTAAGGACTATAACAGTCACTATGAAGGACTAACAGGCAGAAGACTAGCAGAGCACACCCATGAACATCAAGTAGCAGTCAGAAGATATGATGAAAACTCCTTAATTTCACAACACATAGACAGATTTAACCATACTTTCAACTGGAACACTGTTAGCATCCTAGATCGAATCAAGTCCAGAAATGCTAGAGTTCCTGGAAGCCTGACACTCAGACAAATCATCCATCAACAGGCGCATGAACAATATCTACATACCATTCGAAAGAGTCAATCAAAAGCCAAAAAAAGAAAACAAAAGGACCCAAATATCTCCACACCAAAAATCAACACCCAGATGAGTAGACATTAACACCAAGATCAGCACAAGACTAGTGATCAAGAAGTAAACAATAACCCAGTCAAGAACCATCAACTCTGTCAAACAAGCTAATAATAAACAACAGCCTAATGAAGGAATCACCAAAACCAGTTCCACCAACACTGATAGGATAAGCCACTGCTATACAAACGAAAGCAAACCCCACTGCCTTCTATCACTGATGATATTACCACTATCAAGACTCCACAGAGTATTGATAGTTTGTCTGCTTGCCCTTTCATTGTTTTCCTACCCTCCCCGTAATCCCCCAGACCCATAGAATATAGAATTCTCTCTCCAGTGAGCTCCATTTGTCTCTTTTCTGCTACATGGGAAATTCCCAAAATGAATGAAAAGCATTGGAAAAAATGCAATCCTTATTTACCCTCAAATTTTCATCTACAGTTTGGTTTGGTTTAATGGAAATGGTTTTATGTCTATATAAATTCTCTAATTCCCATAAGTACTGTCTTAGGTCTAAGTATAAGCCATGTAGTATGGCTGTAATATTATAATTATCCTTCTCATGTTCTCTACTACATCATCTTATTGATATCATTATTGTGATTATTATTACTCTATTGTTTTGTATGTACACTGAGAGTTTCTGCACTGGAGACCAATTCCCTAATCACACTTGGCCAAATTAAGTATAAAGTATTCTATTCTACATATATACCTATATATATTTACAGTTCAGCAATCTGCCTCTAAATATGGACAGAAAATCCAAGACATTTAATGGGGTCCACTAATCCCTAGTCCAGAGCCCGAATCTATTTTTTGGAGTTCATTTCTAGCAACTTCTGACAGGCATTAATTAACCTGAAGTGCATTCATAAATGTTATACCTCATGAGAATAAAATTAGAAGTCACTCTGTCATCACAGTCAGAAAATTGACATGTTTATTTAGCGTTAGAGGAATTTCTCTCTGTGTGTCTTTCATGCGGTAGCCTCCCACTCACAATAAGTGTCTCTTGGCAGTTGTTTACTATTTCTCTCAGATTGCCCAAAAATCAAAAACATTTTTCATCTCACCTGAACAAGTTTTGCATGCTTGCATGTGTGTATATATACAACAAAAATAAATGGCTTAAAGGGGGAAGAAATATATTACCAGTGATCATTCAAGGCGATATTGTGGAATTAATGTGAGGCTCCAACATGTCATATGGAAAGGGAAGGAAGAGAATTGAGACTATCTACATTAGGCTGTCAAACTCGTGGACCGGATGTGTCACATGCTGGCCACACCCATGCCCAGTTTAGCAAAGGGGGGGAAAGTCAGGATACGTCACGTGACGACGATGTGACGATGTGAGTTCGACACTCCTAATCTACATACTACAGGGGAAGTCAAAAGCATACAACATGCATAAGTATTCTGGTTAAAATTCTCATTTGTCAGCTGTGGAATAACCACATAATAGAAAAGTCTTGGGGCACTATGGAAACCCATAAATACTTCCTCCCCTCTGAGTCATTTAAACCATTCCACATCCTACACATGCAAAGGAAACTGAGTTTATGAGATACTTATTTATTTATTTATTTATTTATTTGATTTGCCAATTGTTTACAAGATAATAAGTATAAATGTATACATAGTTGTGAATACATGAAATGGGTACATATAAGAAAAATAAAAGAATAAGAGAAACAATAGGACAGGGACGGTAGGCACATTGGTGCGCTTATGCACGCCCCCTACAGACCTCTTAGGAAAGGGGTGAGGTCAATAGTAGACAGTCTAAGGTTAAAGTTTTTGACTTTGAAATCATCTTCCTTGAGGAGAGGATGGAAGGAGGACCAAAACTGCTGTCATTTTATTCCAGAAAACCTTGTTCTGCGTTTGGCTTTTTAAATGTGGGGAGATTCAGAAGGATTGCAGACATTAAAATCCTTGCCTCCTCTGACCTACAGGAGAAGAATTGTATGTGTTCAGAACTTCAACTTGTGTGAGATAGACTGGATTACTTGTCCAGTAAGCTTCTTTATTCAAGAAGTTCAGTAAAAATAAATATCTTTCCAAAGAGAGGGCAGTCTTTCACGGTGCTTGGCCAAAAATATACTGTCGGACTGTGCTACTTCAAGCAAACCTATTTTTAAAACTGAAAAGCTTTCTTTTTGGTCTGAATTTCTTTTCTTTTTAAAAATGAGAATGTCTTGCAAAGATCTGAAGGGACTTCATTTTTTTTTAAGTCCCTCAAAGCTTTTTGCACTACCTTCCTTTTTTGTCTTTTAGGGAGAGTGGTGTAGGGGGGAAAAACTAAGAAAATACAGTACAATCCTGTGTATTTCTTATTCAGAACTGGTCTCATGCAGTGAGAATTTTTTCCCAAGTAAAAATGCTGGTCAATTTTTTCCCAAATAAAAATGCTATTTGATGTAACCCAATGGGGGTTAAAGTGAAAGTGAGGAGTCAATTTCATGAAAATTTTCTGTCTGAAAATTTGGGTCAATCTTTAACCCATTTTTAGTCAAGTCGCAGCTCTAACAAAACATGATTCATGCAAGAAAGATACTAGACTGGTCAAGCTTCACATTCATAAACTGAGCTGGATGAATGTCTACATACTGCATGGGAGTTACTTGCATGGCTTATTCTAGCAAGGCTTATTCTTGAATCTTGGGTTGTGCCAATTTGCATTAATAGTGGGTGGATGGCATGATTCAGACAAATCATGTCTGAATCATGCCATCCAAACAAAGCTAAGCTTATCTAAGCTAAACTATACTAAACTAAGCTAAAAGCTAAGCTAAGATCCCTCCATATGTTTGGAGATGAGTTTTACACTCACTTTCTTCCTGCACCTGGTTCCTACACATTAAATCAGCAAATACAATTGTAATTACCTTCTAATATATAATGACTATGACTACAGTTGTCTGGCTACCATTACCAGTCCATGCCAAATACCAAGCTGTAGAACTGTTGATGACACCCAGCTGAACAAATATAAACAGCTTCAAATATTTGGGAAGCATCATTTCAAGCTATGGGTCTTTGGATAAAGAAATTAACTCCAGGATCAGCAAGGCCAGTCAGGCACTGAGGCATACTAAAGAGCTCAATCAAGACAACATATGTATCTCTACAAACCTAAAAGTATTTGGAGCTATAAGTATTCCTTCCCTGCTATGTGGGTTTGAATCCTGGGCTCTGTACTGAAGGCACATCAAACAACTGGAAAAAAAAAATTCACTTAAGCACTCTCTCCATTCAATCCATAGCATTTTGGGGTAAGACTGTATCTCCAAATTGGAGGTCTCGGATCACACCAATTCCAATAGTATTAAGTCCCAGATTAACGGAGCCCAGATGAGATGGGTGAGACATCAGAAAGGATGACTAACGTATGCCTCACCAGTTGTTCTATAGTGTACTGAAGTCTGGGAAGAAACCTCAAGGTCAACCATGCAAGCACTATAACGATGGTGTGAAAGAAACCCTATTCCACTGTGGCATCCAGTGAAGAGGCCTAGAAGATGCAGCTGCTGACAGAATCCACTGGCAAGTCCTGGGCTATGAAGCCTCCCACTGGCTTTGAAAGCAGGTGCTGCCAAAAATGGATAAAGAGACCATGAGTGGCATCACAGAGTAACACCCATAGTTATTACAAACAACAATGTCCTTCCAGTGCTCCCACTGTGAAGATGTGCTTCCAGACTGAGACTGCAGAGCCTCCTCCATGTCCACAGAGGAACAGCACTATAGCATGTCTTCTTTGAACCCAATGGACTATTGTATCTTCCTACACATGTTTCCTACATATGAAATCAGCAACTACAGCTGCAATATTTGTACCCCGCAGAATATATGCCTTCCCGTGCAAAGCCAGTAGTTGGTCATCTTGATTTTTCTCCCCTCTAATCTGTAAGCCTCATCTTCAGCCTTATACCTAAAAGAATGCGCCTGAGCAATTTCCAAGCAGTATATTGTAGCAACAAATAGGCTGGAGAAGTCTCTAAATATGTTTCCTTGTTGAGTTCTACTAAATTCCAGCCACTAGAGAACATATCAGTTGGTCTCGTGGAAGTTTGCAGGCAAGTGACACCAGCCGAGTGGTCCTTCCTTTATCCATTTATTAAGGTACTGTGATATCTATTTGTAGAAACCTGATTGGAACAAGACTCCTAACCTTCAAGTATTCTACTTTGGACAAGATTGGCCATATTTGGACCAGATAGACCTTTGGCCCAAAACTGAGAAGCTTCTGTGTGAAGAAGCTCAGCCCTTATCCTGACTACACATTCTGAAATGACACTCAAAGAACATTAAACAACTCTGCACACCAAATATAAGAAGTGATGAGCAGGTGAGATCCTATGGAACAAACTGGCTGGCTGCTGAATAGCTTGATGGAACTAACAACTTGGAAGTGCACATGGATCAAAATGGATCAGCGGTTGAATTCCTTCTCAGTTCCTTAGAGCAATTTCAAGGGATTCTTTCACTAGAGAATGGCATACAGATGGTTAGCCTAGGATAGAAAAGAAATAATCTTGTTATCCCCCCCCACACACACACACACACTATTGCTAGAGTTTTTGTGAGACTGGTAAAAAGATTTAAAGGCACAAACAATCTGAGATTGGTGAATAAAGAATTATTTCAATGTTCCGTGACAACCAAAGACATGATTGATATAGGAAAGAAATCTGTTCCATTCAGTTGTCTCAGAATGCCACACACTAATGCTAAGCCTCTCTGTAGACAACAGATGCTTTGAAGATTAAGGGAGGACAATTTAGCACTTGCTGACTCCTGTTTTCATCATGGTTTGGGGTAACAAAGCCACAGCTAGTAGGAAAACAAGCTTATAACATGGTTGTGGTGAAGGGGGTTCTCTGTTGTTGTTTTTTAAAATATTTACCTAGAGTTCTTAACCTTATTATACAACTTAAATACCTTTTGGGGATTAGTTGTTGTCATTGTATTACAACTGGAAACATCTGGAAACAGCCCTTATCAATATTTAGCCATGACATTTTAGTAGTGCAGAATTGCAGTTTCCAGAGTCTATTATGGGCTACAAAAATAGTCCACCCCAGTTCAAATTGGCCATGGACACAGAACGACATTAGAAGCTGCTCTCCCCGCAGAATATATTGTTTCCCTCAAAGGTATCAATATAACTTTTTCATTTGTGTCATGCTTTCTGTTTACGCATGGGAGCTTCATTTTCAGAAGAAACAGTAGAGGAACATGATTTATGGATGAAACAGAAGCTTTCCAACATATAATACTTCGCATGACAGGAGTTATTTATTTTTCTAGAATGATCTTTGTGAGCACATGAGAGAGCATCGCGAGTAGCATTATTTGGACCTTCAAATCACAGCTTGGATATTCTTCTTTTCTCACTTTCAGAAGATGTTGGGCTGAGCTGATAGGTTTGGGCAGCCTGCCTCCAATAATTCCAGTGCACATCAAGTTCAGCTTTCCAGGTGTGAAATTCATCACATCTGGAGTTTCTTTTTGAAAAGTTGGCCCACAAAACTGCCTATTTCTGCGTAAAATGATAATGTTATCTTATTCTTTTATCTTGCTATTTGAATTCTTTTTCCTTATGTTTCCGGTCCATAGGTTTGTTGCACTATATATTCCACCAACTATTCCATCAAATTTTCACAGGTCATACCTACATTATCACAAAACAGGAACAGACCACAACTCCAGAATTCCAAGCCAACATACAGGTTGTCTTAACATATATTAAGCACACAGAGGTAACAATAGATAAGATTTAGAATCATAGATGTCTTCATAGAGTTTGACAATTTTATCTAGCAAACAACCACACAATAGCAAGAAATGAATAGCAGTAGCAGTAGCATTTAGACTTGTATATTGTTTCATAGTGCTTTACAGCACTTTCTAAGTGGTTTACAGAATCAACACATTGCCCTCAACAATCTGGGTCCTTATTTTATTGACCTTGAAAGGATGGAAGGCTGAATCAACACTGAGCCAGTGAGAATCGAACTGCCGAACTGCTGGCGGCTGGCAATCAGCAGAAGTAGTCTGCAGTACTGCATTCTAACCTCTGTGCCACCCTGGCTCAATAGCTGAAATAGGAAGAATGGAAGGGTGAGTCAACCTTGACCCAACCAATATCAAACTCCTGGCAGTGGGCAAAGTCAGCCTGCAATACAGCATTCTAACCACTGGGTCATTGTGGCTCTTTTAAGCTGCAAGAAAATTGCTTATTGACATACATCCCAGATTAAAAGTATTTCTTTTTAGATGTGGGTTTTAAGAAAAATCCAACACAGCATATTCCCATTGGTGAAAAGCAGAAGAGTAAAAAGATATGTGGGAGAATAAAAACAACAGATGAAATACATTAAGGAATGTTGTGTTATAAAACTAGGTTAAAGATGAGAAGATGATGGAATTGTCTCGATGCATATTGATTTTGAAAGATGCATACTTTAATATTCCCATTATGGTAGAATGGTCATCTGTCCTAATTGATCAAGGACAATCCTCTTCAAAATGAACACCGTCCACTCCAAGTCTGATTTTAAAAATAAGGAAGGAAGAACAAGCAGGACCCTCAAAATTATCCATCAGCATCTACTCCCTGGACAGAAGATTGAGTCACACACAATCCACCCAGTCAAAGACTTGTTTGTGTTGAAAAGGTGCATTCTACTTCTATTATGATCTGTTAATTATTTTTTAAATATACAAGAATACAATGTCTATGGAGATTCTCAGTCATCCAGGTCATGGTAGTTCCAAAGGTGTTTTTTCAAGAGGCAACTGGACTTTCTTGCTTTTCTTTGCAGACATTTTGCTTCTCATCCAAGAAGCTTCTTCAGCTCTGACTGGATGGTGGGGAATGGAAGGATTTAAATTCTTTTCAGACAGCTGGTCATTTGCATTTTTATAGAGAGTCAACCCGAAGTGCATAAGTGGGAGTATGAACAGATTTCCAAAAATTGCAGATGACAGGAACTATTTGCGTTTCAGTTTGCGATGCAGACATCACAGCCTTATTCCCAACAGCCTGCACCTGTGTTCAACACTGAAGGGACACAGGGCAGAAAACATCCTGCAGAAAGCACAGCTCTACAACACTGTTCTTTCAGGAGGTCCAAGAAGGGTCCACACCCATATGCACCACTCAGGTGACCCTGAGGACACAAATAAACCTCCAAGTGGCTTCAACAACTCTCTAAAAGAATGCAAATGACCAGCTGTCTGCAAGGAGTATAAATGAGGGGTGGGATTCTACCGGTTCTGACCACCTCTGTAGAACTGGTAGCTCTGAAAAGCAGCAGACAGAGAGAATACATAGAACCAGTTCTATGTCTGCTGCTGTTTTGGCCCACCTGCCCACCTGGGCTCTTACCTGACCTTTATTTCCTGCTTTTTCAACCGCAGCTGCTTTGCACGACACAGCTGGGGTTGAAAAAGCAGGGAAAAGGGGCTTTTTCAACTGCTGTGCACCCACGTGCAGCACTGCTCAGCTGTCCAGGCAGCTAGCTGATGATGACACACATGCTTGCGCAAAATGTAAAACGTAAAATCACCGAACCGGTAGTTACACTAGTCAGATCCCACCCGTGGTATAAATCCTTCCATTCCCCATCCGCCAGTCAAAGCTGAAGAAGCTTCTTGGGTGAGAAGCGAAACGTCTTCAAAGAAAAAACAGAAAAAGTCCAGTTGCCTCTTGAAAAAGCACCTTTGGGATGTACAAGAATACATATACTGTAAATTAGTGCATGGAAATGTTGTGGGCATGTGTGCAATCCTTTGACCTCTTCTTTGCATTGTTTCCTTTTTTGTGATGAGGCCTATGTGGCCGCCCATTTCTCATTAGTGGACTTTATGATTCAGGTCTAAAGCAGACACAATGCAATCGATTTGTAATTAGATCTCTCTCTTAATTTTTTTTAAAAAACAACCTTAAGGAGGAGAGGTGATTGAGATTTTGATCAGCTCTGAAAGAGGAAACATTAACCTTTTTCCTGGGTTATTTTTCTGACTTAACCAGATGTCTCTAGAAGCTACCATCAGTCCCAAAGCAGGGAAACAAAAAAAAATGTGAGATTAGTAACTCTTTTCACATTGTGACTTGAAGAAAGGGGTATATAAGGAAAAAGCTAATGCATCCTTCCTGGGCACAGTGAAAATTTTATCCGTTTGCAGCCACTTTTAAAAGGAAGCAGAAAATGGAGAAGATCTGATCAGAGAGTACTTCTACATCTGAACTCTTTAGGAGCTCAGAGCTTCATATGTCTGTTATTTAGTTTATTCTTTTAAGTCACTGGAAGTTTTTAATAAAATGTACAAAATCAGAAAATATAGGAGACAAAACAATCCTATACTGTACAACTTCATTCAGGACCTGGGCTGCAAGCCAACTTTTCTCTTAATTGAAAAAACATCTAGAATGGCTTGGTGCACTCATTTTTGGAAGATAAATCCTTTCAGGAGAATAAAGCTGGAAAAATCTTTTACCAGAGGCAATCACCTTGAGATAAGCTAATAAATCTACTCATTCAGAACAGGAACCAAAAATAGAAGTTTTCATATTGGACAGATCTATGAAATAGGATCCTCTAAAGTCTGTGCTGAAGCTGATACTTTTTAACTTCTTTACAGACCAGCTAACAATACCATACTACTGCTAGTGAAAATCAAAAGAGGATTTGAGGGACTGCAAAAAAAAACACCTCCAGTCTAGATTGGGCAAAAAGGCATAAAAAATGGCAAACTCTGGTCAATATAAACAAGCAGAGATATGCACACCAAACAAGCAGAGATATGAACCTATAAGGCAGAATTTCGCATCTGCTTTATAATCAGAGCTGGCTGTGACTAATCAGGTGTGGGAAGAAATATTCACCTGGTTCTGTTCCAAGCTGGGAGAAAGGCACTGGAGACAAAATGGAGGCTGGAGGCTGACTGGAAAGAGGGTCCATTTATATTAACAGGACCATGTTTGTGGTTCTGGTGGAGCTGACCACATGGTGTTGAGAGTGGGCAGTTTCTATACCGTCTCTTGGGCTTTGCACTTGAATTTCCTGTTCCTGTGCAAGAACATGTCTTCTATTGGCTGTTGTCAGACTTCCATGGGGCCATGTAGGAGTTATGTAGGGGTCATAGCTGGCTCTATAGGCAAAGTACAAATCCTAGATGTTTGTCTGAGTTTGGTTGAAGTTTCAGAGGGTGATGCAATGAAGGGGCATTGGGCGATTCCTATTGTGGCCAAGGACTAGTCCTACCTTTGTTGGATCTTGGGTGAGGGTATTTGCTTATGAATAGAGCTATCTATCTCTTTATCTCTTAAGTGCTGACATCTGCTATTAAGAAAGGTGGGAGCTGCTTTCTGTCTCCAAGAGCATGTTTCTCCATTTCTCCCTTTAGGGAAATATAATATTCTGCCTTTTTAATATTTCCTTAAAATATTTCATTCTTCTATCTAGGAGATGGGTGAGTGCTAACTTTCTACACAGGAAAAGAGATCTTGGAGTTACATTGATGAGCTGAGTCGAAATACAACCCATGAACTGGCTGCTGTACAAATGGTCAGTTGTTCTTCCTCTTTCACATTGGTAGCACTTAGGTCAGGGGCATCTGCAGGAAAAAAGCTGATATGGTGGCCACAATCTCACAAAGCCCCACCACTCTTTAATCTGATTTGTAAGAAAAGGTGTGGTTTCAGTCCCACAGTTGAGGCCACCATCTTGGCTCTTTAGGCCTCCCTCATGGCAGACACTCCTAAATCAAACCATCCATTAAATGTAAATTAAGATGTAGGACCAACGTGCAATGCACATTCACAGACAAACTTCTGTACACTCACAAAAATAAATTTATCTCTATCACTTATACTCCTGAGGTAATTACAGGAGAATTGACTACATGCATGGAAGACCAATCTCCCTCTTCATTGTATGAAGGAGGTGGCACCTATTGTAATGCAAATGATCGCACATAAGGAGATGCTTAGCTCCAAATTTTTGTAGCTGTGAGCTTTGGCCAGTCAGCATATTCATACAGGTAGTCCTCGACTTACAACAGTTCATTTAGGGACCATTCAAAGTTGCAATGGCACTGGAAAAAGTGACATGACCGTTTTTCAGAGTTACAATCTTTGCAGCATCCCCACGATCGTGTGATTAAAATTCAGGTGCTTGGCCATTGGTCCATATTTATGACCACTGCGGTGTCTTAGGATCCTGTGATCCCCTTTTGCGACCTTCTGACAAGCAATGTCTATGGGGAAGGCAGGTTCACTTAACAACCAGATTAGTACCTTATCAACTGCAGTGATTCACTTCACAACTATAGCAAGAAAGGTCGTAAAATGGGGCAAAATTCACTTAACAAGAGAAATTCTGGGCTGAATTGTGGTCGAGGACTACTGGTACATATAAAGACAAAATCCTGTCATGGAGGTCGGGAAGAAGGGGCTGCCCATACTTGGAGTGGCCCAGCACATTTATGAGACCTGCTAGATGTCACTAGGTTGTTCAGCATGGAGTTCAAAAGATGCTGAAAAACATCATTGATATATCATCCACATGAGCCTCTGTGGTGCAGTGATTAGAGTGCAGTACAGCAAGCTATTTCTGCAGCCAGCTGCCTACAATTTGGCAGTTCGAATCTCACCAGGCTCAAGGTTGACTCAGCCTTCCATCCTTCCGAGGTTGGTAAAATGAGGACCCAGATTGTTGGGGGCAATAGGCTGACTCTGTAAACCGCTTAGAGAGGGCTTTAAAGCACTATGAACCGGTATATAACTCTAAGTGCTAAGTGCTATTGCTATCCTGAAATCCACATTGAAATAAGGAGTTATTTCCACCATCTGGGTCTGTTTACTAGGCATGGAATTTGATCACCTGGAAATTGGCTGGATTCCTACCATTCCAGATATCTAAGATATCTAAGGTCTTCTGCCTTTAAAAAGCAAAAGCAAAAAAAAAGCTAAATCTGACTTAGCAACCATATGGCTTAGTAATTGGCTATGTTACCGAGACAACCAGCCAGATGCAGGAGAATGAGGGGTTATAGATAAGATGAAGGAATGCAGCTTTATTGAAGCAACATCATGAATAAGGCCAGTTCTCCCCTGCTTGTCATCTGATAGGTTTCTGCATATAGATTAGGGGTCTCCAAACTTGGCAACTTTAAGATTTGTGGACTTCAACTCCCAGAATTCTCCAGCCAGCATAGCTGGGAATTGAAGTCCACCAAGTTTGGGGACCCCTGATAGAGATGGTAACTCTACAACTTGGCCTGAGAAGGAGTTAAGGCAGATACATTCTCCTGCCTTTTTTTCCCCTTCTATCTTTTGTAGTCTGTTTGCTAAAAGAGAAATTGCTTTCAGCTTTTTCTCACCTAGTTAAGAATTTTGGCAATTTTTATGGGTTCTATGTCATATTTTTGCACTTATTTACTTTTTTTTTAAAAAAAGGAGGGTGTACATCTCTCATCTTTTTCCCCCTCCAATGATCTGCAAGTTCCTGAGCTTCCCAGACTTCAGTTCTTTAATATACAGGGCAGCTGCCTATTTAGTGGAAAGCTGACCTTGGATTTTGCTCTGTTGTGTTAGGTTCCGCGAGTGTTGAGAGTGGCTTTTGCTTTCATGCATTTTTTTTTTAAATTAATGGCACTCTTTCCATTTGAGAGAACAAAGGGGATTTTTCAAATAAAAGGAATCCCTCTCCACATTTAGGATAAAAAAGCAAATTGTGGCTCTTCTCGTGTGTAATATGGCCCCATCTATTTCGCAGGTTGGCCGTTCATAAAATTGTTCAGGGCAGCCCTTAGACATAAACAGACTGCTCCATCTATGGTCAGATATGTGGACAACCTCTGGATACCAGCTTCCAAAGGGCAAGTCCCAAGTCTGATTCTGTGTTGCTAAGGCAATTGGCAGTTTTAAAAGCCATTGGCCCTAAACATTTGCAAGCCATCTGATTGGAAAGTGAGAGTATGCTGTACCTCCCAAACTAAAGAATAGAACAGAACAGAGTAGAATAGAATAGAGTAGAGTAGAGTAGAGTAGAGTAGAGAGTAGAGTAGAGTAGAGTAGAGCAGAGTTGAGTAGAGTAGAGCAGAGCAGAGCAGAGCAGAGCAGAGTAGAGTAGAGTAGAGCTGAATTGAATTCTTTATTGGCCAAGTGTGATTGGAATTTGAATTTGTCTTTGGTGCGTAAGCTCTCAGTGTACCTAAAGTAAAAACAAAATACATTCATCAAGAATCATAAGATGCAACACTTAGTGATAGTCATAGGTTAAAAGTGCAAAGGAATACAAACAGTCCTAGGAAATGTTTGAAAAAGATTAACTTGCAAGCTAACGCCCATTTCTCAAGAGCTAGTGACAGTGGGATTTACTTTATTTATTTGTTTGTTTGTTTGTTTTGTCAAGCAATTATAAGATAACAGGTATAAATATAAACATAGTTATGGATACATGAAATGGATACATATAAGAAAAAGAAAAAAGAAAAAGAAACAATAGGACAGGGACGGTAGGCACATTGGTGTGCTTATGCACGCCCCCTACAGACCTCTTAGGAAAGGGGTGAGGTCAATAGTAGACAGTCTAAGGTTAAAGTTTTTGGGGTTTGGGGAAGAAACCACAGAGTCAGGTAGAGTATTCCAGACATTGACCACTCTGTTACTGAAGTCGTATTTCTTGTAATCAAGTTTGGTGCGGATTACCTTGAGTTTGTACCTATTGTGTGCTCTTGTATTGTTATAGTTGAAGCTGAAGTATTCATTAACAGGTAGGACATTGCAATGTATAATTTTATGTACTATACTTAGATAGGACCAAAGGTGGCATAGTTCTAGGTTGCCTAGGTCTAGAGTTTCAAGTCTGGTGGCATAAGGTATTCTGCAACAAGTAGAGGAATGGAGAACTCTTCTTGTGAAATATTTTTAGACTTTCTCAACTGTGTTATTATCAGATACGTAATGTGGGTTCCAGACTGATGAGCTGTATTCGAGTATTGGTCTAGCAAATGTTTTGTATGCTCTCGTTAGTAGTGTGATATTACCAGAGAAAAAGCTACGTAGGATTGGGTTAACAACTCTTAACGCCTTAACGCCTTTTTGGCGATGTAATTACAGTGGGCTCTAGCACTTAGATCATTAGAGATGAGTACTCCAAGATCCTTGACAGAGTTTGGATCATCAACAATTAATTAATTAATTCACAATTAATTAATTAATTGTAAATAAAATCATGTGAATTACCGCAGTTAACAACTGGATTTACTTCTGAGTAGACAGGGGTACCTAATGCCCTTAAGTAAAAAATATGTTCTTATGCACACTTTCATTCCCATGGGAGGGTTTCCAGAAAAAAAACCTGCTCTGTTGCTTTCCTTTCTCCCTTCACACCTTCTAGTCTAAATCAAGATTGTGTCTTCCTTTCTTTTTTTTTAAAGCAGCATGCTGGGGGCCACACTCTGATCAGGAGGTAGGAACCAACCAATTAATCTGATTGTTATATTAAACATGTATTCTAATCAAATATGAAATTAACCAAATTAAAGTAATTGATTTTCCCAGTTGTTTTAACACTTTTAATTTATTTCTTCCCTTCCAGAAACAGCTACCTCCTAGGTTTAACAAGAATTAATTTCCCACCTGTAAAATTAACTCCCCGATTTATCTCCCACCTGAAGAATAAACTTTTCTTAATTTATCTCCCACCTCTTCAGAAACAAACACTCCTGTGATATATTTCCCTTCTCTTTAAAATAAATTCCATCAGATGAATTTCACAGCAGTTCTGTAGCATATACTGGGTTTGTTCTTCACTCTTAAAAAACAGTGATGACAGTAACAGCTCCCTTGAAGTCAGCCTACCTGCTGGTTGATTTTCTGGGATCTTCCGCAGTAATAATAAAGTGCAGTGTAATCCACTGCATAAGAAGTAGGCTGGCTATACTTCCATCTCTTATTCTGCCTTGGTTCTATCTAAGCCAGAAAGTGAGGGGTTGGGGGGTGGTGGAGAAAAGTGGACTAGGGAAAGCCGCTGTTGGTGCCAGACCTGCTGTACAGGTAGTCCTCAACTAATGACCATAATTGAGTCCAAAATTATGGTCGTAAGCCATTGTGGTTGAAAGTCAAGTCATCCTGGGACCAGACCCAACTTTTCAACATTTTTTTTTGTAGTAATTGTTAGTGTAAGTCCATGCTATGGTCATTAAATGAATCTATTTTCCCCAGTGGGCATTTTTTGATGGAAACTGGTAGTAAACATTGGAAACTGGCAAAAAAATAATAATTGACAAATCACAAGCAGTCACTGTGAATACCGCAAATGTCCATAAAGGTGAGCCAGTTACCAAATATTCAAAAGCAGGGGTGGGATTCTACCAGTTCACACCTATTCGCTAGAACCGGTTGTTAACATTCTAAGCAGTTCGGAGAACCAGTTGTTAAAAGAAATTACTGGCCTAATCCTGTAAGGAAGGCAGGAAGGAAACATTCTGGGGTTGCTTACAGAAACTGCCTCGCCGTTAACCCTTATTACGTTCTTGGCAGGACTAGACTTCCTGTCTCAGGAACTTGTCTGGAGTTTTTTTCCCCTCCTTTGCTGGTACTTTGCTTGTGTGGAGTGACCATTCAAAGTTACAATGGCACTGGAAAAAGTGACTTATGACCATTTTTCACACTTATGACTGTTGCAGCATCCCCACAGTCATGAGAGGCCAGGCGAGGAGATGCGTGCCTTGATGTGAGTGATATTGAGTTGGCCACACCCAGCCAATAATATGACCACCAAGCCATGTCCACCCAGTCACATGACCACCAAGCCACACCCACCACCTAAACCATACCCACAGAACTGGTTGTTAAAAATTTGAATCCCACCCCTGTTCAAAAGGTGAACATGTTATCACAGGTCGTGGGGGGGCTGCTGTAATTTCAAAAGTAGTCAGAAGCTCTGTGGAAGACTGTCATAACTTCAAATGATTGTTAAGAGACTGGTCGTAAATCAAAGATTACCTGTAAAGATATAGGGGAATAACTTTGGGGGATAGGAGGAATTGCCGCAGCCTAGACCAGTGGTGGCAAAACTTTTTTGGCTCCCATGTTGATAATTGCGTGCGCACTTGTGCGCTCGCGCTCATGTGCCAACACCCAGAAGGCAATGCATGCTGGGCCCCCCACACCCCCTGCGCTTGTGCGCGCGATCCCCTCACAGCACCATGCATCTGCGCATGCACACGCTATTCCCCTTGCCGTGCGCTGCATGTCTGTGCATGCGCATGTGGTTCCCCTTGCCGTGCACCATGCGTCTATGCATGTGCATGCCATTCCCCTTGCTGTGCACCATGTGTCTGCGCATTCATGCGCCATCACTCCCATGCGCCATCCATTTGCGCATGTACGCGTGATCCCTTCACACACTGCACGTCTCTGAGCATGCACATGTGTCTCCTGTGCCCCCCAGTGCCCCCACACACACACATGTGTGCCAGATACCCAATGATCAACTATTGGGTGGCAGCAGCCTGCACGCATGTGCAGCGGGGTTTTTCCAGGCAAGCTCTCGTGTGCCTCGTGTGTCTCTGCATGCCACTTCCGGCACGCGTGGGATAGGTTCACCATCACAGGCCTAGACAATAATGTGATAAACAATATCTGAGTCAGAAGGAGGAGTGAAGTTAGAGAAAGCATCTCAGGAGAAACCATCCCTATTTTTCACAAAAGTAACAGTAAGAGAGGGAAAAGGTGCATTCAGACTTTGCAAGAATGATCTCAGTCTTTCGAGATATCAGCCTGTAAGAAAGCCATTACTTGTGTTTTAACTGTTATTGTCAAATCTACCATAATACTTGTCGATGCTCAGTTAGTTCTCTTTGAACATTTTAAAGAGCAAATTGTCCAGATGGAATGTGAATTATCCAAATAATTCAAGCCCGCAGTAGATGGACCTACCTTTCCAGGAAATTTGAACGGTCAAAGCAAATTGGCAGGAGATAAGAGTCAACGGAATTCAAGATGGGTTGGATTTAGATCTCTTGTGGACACAAAGAGACTGGTGATGTGTTTGAGCACTACCTCGGCCTCAGTCTGGTTATCTCCTACAAACATTCTTGTTTGTATAAGATTAATGATTCATTTATTTGTATCATCACATCACTGTGGCGCAGTGGTGCAGTTAGAATGAAGTACTGCAGGCTACTTCTGCTGACTGCCAACTTCCAGCAGTTTGGCAATTCGAGCCTCACTGGCTCAAGATTGACTCATCCTTCCATCCTTCCAAGGTTGGTAAAATGAGGAGCCAGATTGTTGGGGGCAATGGGCTGACTCTGTAAATCTCTGACAGAGAGCTACAAAGCACTGTGAAGTGGTAGATAAGTCTGAGTGCTATTGCTATTTGAGCCTTTTTTAAAAGTTTCCTTAACCGGAAGGGTCTGCATTGAGAACTAAAAGAAGAGCCTTTCATTAGAAGATGAGAAAATGGAAATTTTATTTTATTTTGCCTTTCCTTTGAGACTGATCACAGAATCCTGGAGGTTCCCCAAATTCTTAGTATTAAAAGGTCAGGAATAATAGAGACTATATGAAAGCTGCTTTCCCACTTCCCTTGGAATGAAATATTAGTTCTTAGATCGAGCCTTAGACTGATCTAGTTCATCCTGAGCATTCATCTAAACAGGGCTTGAATTCAAGCATGAAAGATGGAGCACACAAACAGGAAAAAAAATTAAGCCATCCGGAATCCTCTTCTTCATTCCTTAGGGTCATATTTCGTAGAGAATACATGCAGGGGCATAACCAAACTCACTAGAGATAGATATTTAAAATCCAAAGTCCAAGAGTTCTGTTAAAAAGTTATAGGCTGTGGTACGAAGTCTGTAATTCTGAGTTTTCTATCTTCCTGATGTGGGAAGGGGGAAGAAAGAAAAATACTCTATTCTTCTCCTTCCATACCAAGAGAACTGGAACCCCCCCCCCCCCAAAAAAAAAAATCTGTGTCCTTCATTTTGTTCCTACTTCTTCTGGACTGCCAAGAGGTGATTACTTTTTGAGCAGAGTGGGAAAGGCCAGATTTCCCATTGCCAAAGGGCAAATGGCCCAGAAAAATCAAGC
Organism: Notechis scutatus; assembly: GCF_049901735.1. Lineage (NCBI taxonomy): Eukaryota > Metazoa > Chordata > Lepidosauria > Squamata > Elapidae > Notechis > Notechis scutatus. The sequence goes on along the minus strand of NC_142009.1, from coordinate 144,975,645 downwards.
GATTGTCACCACTGCAATCACTGTTGGCCTTTAGGAATGGGCAGACCTTTAACCTTAACCTTCTCTTGGTATGATGTGCTGCCAGACACATGACTTGACCTGCAAGAAGCTAAAAATATATATTTTAGGGATGAGGATTTATAGCAGGGGAAAATGAAACTAAACTATTTTCCCATTAGGTCAGGGGTGATTTGAACACAATGTTATCCTTTCACAGGACCTATGTCCATTTGCTAAATTAGCAGATTGTTCAGAACAGTGGTGGGATTCAAATGTTTTTTACTACCGGTTCTGTGGGTGTGGCTTGGTGGGCGTGGCAGGTGAAGGATACTGTAAAATCTCCAGTCAGAGGTGGGATTTGCTGGTTCTCCGAACTACTCAAAATTTCTGCTACCGGTTCCAGAACTGGTCAGAACCTGCTGAATAATACCACCTCTGGTGTAGAAGATACTGCCAGAAGATACATGGCAGTAGCCAACTGCCATGAGAAGGAGGAGAAGGAGAAACTGGTAATGTAATCAGGAAAGAAAAGCAAGCAAGTGAAAAGGAAAGGCAAAAATAAACAGATATTTTGGTGATGAAGGTGACAAGACAGGTGGTAAGTTTGGGAACCAGGGAAGGATGAGATAACCACATGGCACCATTTCTTTTATATTCGCAGGCAAATGTTTGCCAGAATATGAATACATGGCTCACTATAACCAAGCAAAGCAACTGGTGAGGCAAAAGAAAACTAAGCAGAGAGTAATATGTGAAAGTTTTGGGCTAAGGCAGGAAGGTGGAGGACAAGGAGAGAAAGCCCAGTAGATGATGGCCACAGTAAGGTCACAAACCAAGGTGCTTCTCTTCTCCTGCAACCATAAATTGGTGAGTGTGATGGAGCCACTGAAAATCTGGGACAATGTTTTAGTAGGCCCTAGGAGCCTCCCTAAAGTGTCTGAGGAACTGCCAGCAGCCTGCAGATCAAAATCCCTGCCCATGGGGATCTATTCCAAGCTTTTTCACCTCTCTCAGGAGCAGAACTGGAAAATTATGTTATCCCACCATTTGTGTTCTATTCAAGAAATCAAGGGACCTTTACTGAGAAATACTATTGAAATTCAGCCTTTCATTCTCTCTTTCCCAACTCAGAGCATCTTTTCCCTGAACAGCAGAAAAGCCATATTCTCTTTCTAGTAGTGCTCTAAGATGCTTTGTGCTGAAATGACAAGTACTTCCTTTGCAAACAGCAGAGTAGCACATTGGAGGGCCAACTAAGCTCAAAATCGCTTTGTGACTGATATTTTGAGGGAAATGTTTGATGTGTTTGCACTTGGGGAAAAAATATCTAATACCTGCGTCTGATCAGCCTCTCTTAAATCAGCAATCATGGGAATGTACGCTTCTTTGGAAAATATTACCACCATCTGGATCTTATTTTTGTATATGCCACTAAATGTCATCAGAATTCCAAATAGGTCTGAGCGAGAAAAGGGGGGGGGCATATATAAGTGATATATAAAGGGCCACTAACACTAAAGTTTTTGCTCCATTTGTGTCATAACATCATCCACTATGTGATATGCCAGTATGAAAAAAAAAATTGCCTAATCAATTCAGTTAAAGGGTTGACTAGAACAGCGGTCACCAACTGGTGAGCAGCGACCCACTGGTGAGCCGTGGAAAAATTTTGGTGGGCCGCAGAAGAAATGGGCAGCGCAGTTCTCGTGCCTCCCGGCTCTTCGAGGGACCCCAGAGTCAGGTCCCTGAGATGCATGCGCCAACCAGCTCCCACAACAGTCGGCGGCGGCAACAACAGTCCCCTCCCCCAGCACCCACTGTTAGCTCTCCCCATTAGTTCTCTAGTTTTGAATTGCTCCCGCCTCTCTCTCTTTCCTTCCCCCTCCCCCCTGCGCCCATGTGCAGACAGGCAAGGAAGGGGAGATGGAGCTGTGTGCAGCTCTCGGCTCCTTCAGCCCTCGCTGCCTCTCCCAACATCAAAACCTCGGAGATGCAGGCAATGCCGCCGCAGCGGTAGCGCCCTGAGTTGCCTTAGCATGCTCGGTTAGTTAAGCATCTCCCTACCCAGAGAAGGAGGTGCTGGAGGAGGAGGAGGCAGTAGTGGAGAAGTAAGCAACTCAGGATGCTACCACTGTGGTGGCTTTGCCTGCATCTCTGAGGGGGGAAGGCTTCCAGCCCGAAACATTTTATTTTGTTATCATTAAGCATTTACATTTTTGTTATAATTAAATAAGTAAGTGCACTAAAAGCCTCCATTATAGGAAACACAATGTTGCCAGCCAATCAAGACAAAAAAAGCCACAAACAGACAGAAGATATTAGAAACACCAATCAAGCAGAACACAGCAAACTCCAAGACCAATAAACACAGACCAAGACTCCCAACCAATCAGGATGAAGAAAAAACCATTCTGGCACAGCAGTAGGCTAGCACCAAATTTAAAACAGAAACGGCTGTGAAAGTCTGACTCACAGACGAACACAATACAGAAGCCTGATGATGGCAGATGAGATTCTGCCGAAACGTTGCTACAACTTTAAAAGCACAACTATAATGACGTGGGAAAATACCCGAACAAAGCTGAATACCATACATATAGATACCTGCGAAAACTTAAGAAAACATCTATCTATATATGTGTGTGTGTGTGTGTGTGTGTGTGTGTGTGGTATTCAGCTTTGTTTATTATCTATCTATCTATCTATCTATCTATCTATTATCTATATCTATATCTATATCTATATCTATATCTATATCTATCATCTATCTATCTATCTATCTATCTATATATATATATATATATATATATATATATATATATATATATATATATATATATATATAGATAGAGAGAGAGAGAGAGAGAGAGAGAGAGAGATAGATAGATATAGATATAGATATAGATGGATGGATAGATAGATAGATAGATAGATAGATAGATAGATAGATAGATAGATAGATATAGATATAGATATAGATATAGATATAGATATAGATATAGATATAGATATAGATATAGATAAATTATATTAAATATATTAGATTTTTTTTAAAAAAATTGCATTAGTGGTCCTCAGGATTTAAAAGTATGAGTTTGGTGGTCCTTGAGGTCCAGAAGGTTGACAACCCCTGGACTAGAACTAGTTCTGTATTTCATTAAACAATCAGGGCCAATATTTGGCTAAACATACCCAATTTCAGCAATATTTGGGATAATAATGAATTTTTCTCAGCATCACAGTCTTACTAAAATCATTCTAATGATGCAATACAAGATTCAGTAAGTTATAGAAGACTTAAGGACAGCATCAAGGAATCTTCTTTTGATTTGAATTAAATCTGTGTTCATGGTTTCACTATCACAAAAGCACTGAATAAATAACAAAATGGAAGCCATTTCTCAATAAGTCGAACATTGATACTCACTTCAAGTTTGCTATAAAAAAACCCCACTTGGATTCCCTTCTGAGCGAATATTCATGGGCAGATAACCCAAAGTGAAACTTTTCAGAGTGCATTTGAGTCATTGCATCTATCAAAAACCAAGCATAGCATTCCACAAAATGAACATTACACCAGCAGTCAATCATGGAGGTGGTAATGTCACAATTTAGGTATGCTTTGCTGCCTTGGGGGCTGGGTGACTTGTCAGAGGTGAAGGAAGCCTGATTGCTGCTTTGTATCAGAGAATAATACAGAATTCCTGGCCCTCTGTCCACATGCTAATGCAGTATTTCTCAGCTTCAGCAATTTTAAGGCATGTGGGCTTCAATCTCCATCCATCAGGAGTTGAAGTCCATACATCTTAAGATTGCTGAAGCTGAGAAACACTGTACTAAAATAGAAGTAATGATCCCAGACCTCCAAGTAAGTCTATAAGAGAATGGATGAAGAACGTATCCAATGTTTTAGAATGCCCATGTCAATGTCCAGATCTAATCCCTATAGAAATGCTGAGGCAGTAACAAGCAGCCCTCCCTCAAAAAAAACCCCAACCTTAAATGCTATTGAGTTAAATAGTTGGCCATGGAGGAATAGGCCAGATTTCCTGCATGGCAATGTGAGAGGCTGATTATCAATGACAGGAAGTGCTTTGTTGCAGTTGAACAAAGGTGGCACCGTTATTGACCCTAAGAAGGCAATTACTTCTTCATGCTAGCAATGAGATGACTTAATGAAATAAAAGGAGCAAAGACCTTCATTGCTTTTAGTTGCTGACTTAGTCTCCCATAATATATATCACTGGGACCTCATGAAACTTGGGTAACATTTAGTGGCAACAATATGCAGTAATTTGGAAAATCTAAAAGGAAATGGGTGCTTTTTTTGCAGAACAAAACCGGTCAGGTAACAGCTGTATGATGATATATTCTGCAATTCATTAAGTATGCAATAGCAGCAATCCTGGGAGATATGCAAAAGCATCCTAAGCCTACTGTTTTTTCTCAGTGGTATTAAGATTACTAGATATATATACCTGTAAGTAGACAAAATAGATAAGGTAGTAAGTTTTCCCAAGCTGTACTTTAATTCTATCCTTCAATGTTTTCATTCCTGTGGAAATTCCATATTCCACCAAAATGAACTTCTACCATGACTGACTAGAGCAGAGCTGTCAAACTTGCAGCCCACGGGCCAGATGCGTCACATGCTGGCCACGCCCCTGCCTGGTTTAACAAAGTGTGGGAGGAAAGTCCCGATATGTCACATGACGATGCGAGTTTGACGCCCCTGAACTAGAGCCATGAAATGAATGCACTGTTCTCCCCTGTTAGAAAAAAATAGAAAAGATAGCTTATGTTTTGGAAAGCATAATTTTATTTATACAATTTTGTTTTGTTTATAATAAAATGTGTTAAACAAGAGAAACATTACTGTAGCTATATCAGTATTTAGCTGTGGGCAAATGAGTTATATAGGAGAAGCTTCTGTTGGGCCAAATGTCTAAGAAAAAGATATATATTTTATATTTAAGATATTCGGGTGTACAATTTCTAAGTGGTTGTAGCTACTAAAACTGAACATAGACCATTCTGATTTGATTATCTAACTAGAACAAATCCGGAAGAAATTCATAAAAATAAGGGCTTGGTTCTCCTGTTAGGAATATAAGTCACCTAACAGTTATTTGGGTTGGAAATATATAAACTAGGCTAGACATTTTAGTACTATGTCTTTAAGAGAATGAAAAAACTGCAATTGGGTGTGGTTCTGCAAATGGCCATAAGATGGAGCCAGAAACCTGGGTTGTTTTAGTCTCAGAAGAAGTCTCAGTCTCTCTGTTTCCTTCTGTTGGAGAGAGTTGCCGTTTTCTCCTAAATGACTGTTACTGATATTTGATGTAAGTCTGTTACTGAACTGTTTTTGATACTGGACTTTGATATTGGAATTATCCCTGAAATGAACACTGGCTGATTTACCTGTGAATGACTTGGACTGTGTGGACTCTGCTTATACGTTTATTGGAAGTAAAAACCTATATTTTTACTGTACAGTGTATCTGTGTGCTATTTGTGTATTATTCAACATTACTCTCACTACGTCTCCCTGTATGCGCTCATTCTCCTAACGGGGAATTACCTCAACATCTCCCATGATTACCACAGGAGCAAAACTACAGATCCTCTCAAATTTGCAGGAAAGTTCAGGAATTGTGAATAAGTATGCTAAATTTCATTAAAAAGAGTGTTCTGAATGAAAACTACCCTGTACTCGTATTGTGATTGCAATAAAGTTTCAAAGAGTGAGTAATGTAAAAGAAGAAATTAGAAAGGTACTAGTCAAATTACATTGTTGAGGCACTTGATAATTGAGGAAAGGTCTTCTCACAAGAAAAAATTACAAAGGGAAGATAATTGAAGACATCAATAAAAGCTTCTCCCTTGATAAATGGTGACTCAAACTCAAGGTGAGGAAAAACACTAAAGGAATTAAAACAAAGGGGTAGAAGACTAAAAAACCTGGATGATCCTCAACAGTTATCTTCAATTCTTAATCTGCTCTATCCTTTAACTGTTTGGTCACAATAGGTTGTTACATGGCTGTATAATAACCAAAAAATAAATTTGAGCTTATACAGGTGAAACTCGAAAAATTAGAATATCATGCAAAAGTTCATTTATTTCAGTAATGCAACTTAAAAGGTGAAACTAATATATGAGATAGACTCATTACATACAAAGCAAGATAGTTCAAGCCGTGATGTGTCATAATTGAGATGATTATGGCTTACAGCTCATGAAAACGCCAAATCCACAATCTCAGAAAATTAGAATATTGTGAAAAAGTTCAATATTCTAGGCTCAAAGTGTCCCACTCTAATCAGCTAATTAAGCCAAAACACCTGCAAAGGGTTCCTGAGCCTTCAAATGGTCTCTCAGTCTGGCTCAGTAGGAATCACAATCATGGGAAAGACTGCTGACCTGACAGTTGTGCAGAAAACCATCATTGACACCCTCCATAAGGAGGGAAAGCCTCAAAAGGTAATTGCAAAAGAGGTTGGATGTTCCCAAAGTGCTGTATCAAAGCACATTAATAGAAAGTTATGTGGAAGGGGAAAGTGTGGAAGAAAAAGGTGCACAAGCAGCAGGGATGACCGCAGCCTGGAGGGGATTGTCAGGAAAAGGCCATTCAAAAGTGTTGGGGACTTTCACAAGGAGTGGACTGAGGCTGGAGTCAGTGCATCAAGAGCCACCACACACAGACGGATCCTGGACATGGGCTTCAAATATGGTATTCCTCTTGTCAAGCCACTCCTGAACAACAAACAACGTCACAAGCATCTTGCCTGGGCTAAAGAAAAACAGAACTGGTCTCTTGCTCAGTGGTCCAAAGTCCTCTTTTCTGTGAGAGCAACTTTTGCATCTCATTTGGAAACCAAGGATCCAGAGTCTGGAGGAAGAATGGAGAGGCACACACTGCAAGATGCTTGAAGTCCAGTGTGAAGTTTCCACAGTCTGTGTTGATTTGGGGAGCCATGTCATCTGCTGGTGTTGGTCCACTGTGCTTCATTAAGTCCAGGGTCAACGCAGCCGTCTACCAAGAGATTTTGGAGCACTTCATGCTTCCTTCCGCAGTCAAGCTTTATGGGGATGCTGACTTCATTTTCCAGCAGGAAAATGCTGCCAAAAGTACCAAAAACTGGTTCAATGACTGTGGGATTACTGTGCTTGATTGGCCAGCAAACTCTCCTGACCTGAACCCCATAGAGAATCTATGGGGCATTGCCAAGAGAAAGATGAGAAACATGAGACCGAATAATTCAGAAGAGCTGAAGGCCGCTATGGAAGCATCCTGGTCTTCCATAACACCTCAGCAGTGTCACAGGCTGATAGCTTCCATGCCACGCCACATTGAGGCAGTAATTGCTGCAAAAGGGGCCCAAACCAAGCACTGAGTACATCTGCTTATACTTTTCAGAGGACGATATTGTTCTATGTACAATCCTTGTTTTATTGATTGCATGTAATATTCTAATTTTCTGAGATTGTGGATTTGGGGTTTTCATGAGCTGTAAGCCATAATCATCTCAATTATGACAAATCATGGCTTGACCTATCTTGCTTTGCATGTAATGAGTCTATCTCATATATTAGTTTCACCTTTTAAGTAGCATTACTGAAATAAATGAACTTTTGCGCCATATTCTAATTTTTCAAGTTTCACCTGTACATTTCATTCTTTCATTTTTCCTCTCTAGATTAGAGTATCCGAATCAAGATTAGCTGCAGAAAACTAGATGTATTAAAAAGGGATTGCTCTGTGCCCTTATGCACCTCGACTTGCTTCCTAGCCGTGACATCAAATGGAAAAGGGTGAGGCCCTTTTTCAGAGCCTTGATGAAGAATAAAACTCTCCTGTGAAGGCAAAGAAGAAAGTCTTATTCCTAGTTAAAACCATCCCGGAATTGTATGAAATGAATAGTGAAAGCAGAGTTTCCTTGAGGCCTTGGTTCAGAATGAAATCAAGTCAGGCCCATCTGATCTGCCTCATGGTTTAAAGCAGGGCTGTCCAACCTTGGCCCCTTGAAGCCTGGCGGACTTTGCTGGCTGGGGAATTCTGGGAGTTGAAGTCCGCCAGGCTTCAAGGGGCCAAGGTTGGACAGCCCTGCTTTAAAGCTTGGTCAAAACAGATCCACACTGTTAGTAGGCACCATTGTTTTTGTGCACAAAGTGTTGCATTCTTTCTTGTGACATCATGAGCAGCTGTATCCTACTCCTTCATTAATAGCCAAATCTTACATCGTGATTACATCTGACAGCTGCTGATAGCAGCCATTTTGGGTTGGTGAATCAGCCTGTTTGGGGAGGGGGAGGGGATTAGTCATGGTGGATGAGAGACGTAGGATCACAAAGACATTTATTTACCCCACCAGGTTTACACAGAAAGCCTGTAAATATTCAACCTCTATGAGTCAATGTAAGCTTGTAAATATTCAGCTTGTATGAGTCAATGAATGCCACAGCAGGAACTCCTGTGAATCGCCTCACAAACATTATCTTCAGCCAAGCGGAATGAATAGTCATAAATTGTTTCCTTGTGTATATTGCAACACTGGCGTTATCAGCCATGGTCTTCCTGGTGCTTTCTTACAAGGTTATTGCTTTGCTCCAAAGGGGTGATGCTTCTATAGCAGTGAGTAAGTCTGAGAATGACTGTATGGACTATAACTCCCTCTCCCATCATAGATGGAGCAAAAAAAAAAAAAAAAGGACAAGAATGTTCAGACATTGCAAGGTATAGTGCACATTCTCCTATCTGAAGATTCAAATGTCTACCTAAGACTACTGAAGTACGTGAAGCAGCTCCAAGCATGAAGAAATGAGGATGAATAGATTTCCCTGTTTTCATTTTTTTGTTGTTCCTTTGATTTCGCTCATTTGTGTTCCTCCCTTAAATTCTAGATTAATTAGGAAAATTGCTAGTTTCCAAAATTAAAATATGCCATTTTCTTATCTTTTGATTCATGTGTATGCCACCTTCCCATTTGTGTGTTATTAATGAGTACATATCAGTGGTGGGATTTTAAAAAATTTACTACCGGTTTTGTGGGCATGGCATGGCTTTCTGGGCGTGGCTTGGTGGGTACTGCAAAATCCCGATTCCCTCCCCACCCCACTTACCTGCTTTCCAGGTACGTTCTCCTGGGCAGGGCAACAAAAGGAGACCCAACAAAAGGACATCAGCTGGGACTCAATGGGAGGCAGAGAAGAGATGGGGGCGGGGCCAGTCAGAGGTGGTATTTGCCGGTTCTCCGAACTATTCAAAATTTCCGCTACCGGTTCTCCAGAACCAGTCAGAACCTGCTGAATACCACCTCTGGTGCATATGCACTGCAGAACAAAGGAGACTAGCTGTGGCCAAGCTCAGTTGATTTCTGTATGCTATTTTGTTGAGGTACATATGCTCCTCTGAACTGATTAATATCATGTCAAAATAATCTTGAAATAAAGGATCATACCAAAATGCACTTATTAATTTGCTTTAGAATTTCATCAATATACCAATTTGCATGGACAGACAGTGAAAAAATTCTGGGGAAATAAAGGAATGCTGCTGTTCTATGTGACTTTATGAGAACTGTACTGAGTATAGCTCTTACACCATTCATTCCATAAATTAGGCCAGGAAATTCAGATTAGGCAAATACATTTGGAAAAGAAGGAATGTTGGCTACTTGAATAGAATCAGAGAGAAATTGAACATATCCTTCTGTGGAGACTGATTCATTGGGAGTTAGTAAATTGGACTTCTGATTTTGGTGCTGACTCTCTCACATTCTATCTCTTGACTCTCATTAGGGTCGTATGAATCCGTGACTTTGCTTCATGGAGCAGTATAAATCAGTGTGACTTCGCTTCATGGAACTTCATCCACTCTTGGAATGAAAGAAGCAGCCAAAACAAAAAAAATAAGGCACTGTGCCTCAGGGACTCCAATCAAGCTTCTTTCAGCCGTAGCTTCATCCCATAACCAAAGCAGCTTAAAGTCATACCAAGTTGGTTCAGTTTTAAATAACCATTTTCCTCTTTTCCTAGCACAACACACCGATCATTACTGGTTGGGGCTTTAGACCAGTGGTATCAAACTCAGGGTGCTTAGATCTGGCCCACGGGGCCACCCTGGAAATAGTGAAGGACCAAACGGTGATGCCTCTGCCAGTGAAAATGGAGCTTGGGAATGGTGCACATGGCCCTCCTGAGCTTTTCACTGGCAGGAGGCTGTCACAGCTAAAAACGGAGCTCAGAAGCCCATTTTTGCTGGCAGAGCTCTCAGGCCACCACTGGTGCCCCCAACATGAGTGACATCAAACTGGCCATACCCACCCCAACCACACTCAACCAGGGTCCCCAAGGTCAAACACAACTCTGATGCGGTCCTCAATGAAATTGAGTTTGACACCCCTGCTGTAGATCCAGGATGTCCAACCTTGGCAACTTTTAAGACTTCTGGACCACTTCCAGAATTCCCCAGCCAGAAAGGTTGACTCAGCCTTCCATCCTTCCAAGGTGGATAAAATGAGGACCCAGATTGCTGGGGCCAATAGGCTGACTCTGTGAACCACTTAGAGAGGGCTGTAAAGCACTATGAAGTGGTATGTAAGTCTAAGTGCTCTTGCTATCAAGACAAGTTTTCCACTCTGCTGTTAACAAGGTGTTGGTGTAGTGTGTTTTTTAACTGGTTTAACCATTCTATATATTTCCAAAGACCTGCGTATCAGCAGTACAAGTGTTGCTTTCAGTGGTTATGCTCCTAGGAGCAATCTCCTTGCAATCTCTCCCGTGTGTCTATTTTCTGTCAGCCAGCTTATTTTTGAAAGTGAGTTTATAAGACTACTATACCTATGTTCAGAAACAGTCCAAGTGATAGATAATAGGTGCACAGATTACAAGCAGCATGGGGAGAGCTTCTTTCTTACTACCTTTTAATAGGACAATTTGGCAAGTGACCACATCCATTCTTCTTGGGCTCCATTTAAAATACTTTGACTGTTAAGGAGAATGATTGATGATTGTTTACCCTATCAGGTGACACTCTGTGAGAGAAGAAGTGAAGACAAGGACATCCACCAATTCATTTGCTTGACTCGGTAGGCAATAACTAAGTAAGGGCAGAACCATCCACTGGCCTCATTACCAGCAGTGGGATTCAAAAACTTTTACCACTGGTTCGGTGGGTGTGGCTTGGTGGGCTTGCTTTGCGTGTGTGCACACACTTTGCGTGCATGCGAACGCTAAACACACACTTTGTGCAGGCACAGAGGCGTTCCAACTCACCTCCTGCAAGCCTGCAGAATCCCAGTCGCTTCAGCAGCTGCCGCACAGCACGCTTCTGCACCAAGCAAAGCAGCTGCGCTTCAAAAGCAGAAGATAAAAGGTGAGTATGGGAGCCCGGGCAAGCGGGTGGGCCCAACAGCAGAGCAGCGGAGAGAACTGGTTCAGTCTCCGCTGCTCATCGCCACTACCGGCTCGGCAGAACCAGGCCGAACCAGTAGCATACCACCACTGCTCCTTACTCTGCAGACTAGAGATCCCGAATGGGCCAACAAATGCCATGACTGCATTCTTTTCTGCCAGTTCAAGAATCAGTGGAAAGCACCAGGGGTGGGATTCAATCTTTTTTAACAACTGGTCCTGTGGGCGTGGCTTAGGTGGTGGGCGTGGCTTGGTGGTCATGTGACTGGTTGGCCGTGACCAACTCAATATCACTCACATCGAGGCATGCATCTCCTCGCCTGGCCTCTCATGACTGTGGGGATGCTGCAACAGTTGTAAGTGTGAAAAACGATTATAAGTCACTTTTTTCAGTGCCATTGTAACGTCGAATGGTCACTCCACACAAGCAAAGTACCAGCAAAGGGGGGGAAACAACTCCAGAGACGTTCCTGAGACAGGAAGTCTAGTCCTGCCAAGAATGTAATAAGGGCTAACGGAGAGGCAGTTTCTGTAAGCAACACCAGAATGTTTCCTTCCTGCCTTCCTTACAGGATTAGTCCAGTAATTTCTTCTAACAACCGGTTCTCCAAACTGCTTAGAATGTTAACAACTGGTTCTAGCAAATAGGTGCGAACTGGTAAAATCCCACCCCTGGAAAGCACTCTAACTGACTATGAGGAAGAGCCCTTAATTAGGCCCACCAGTTCTTGACTAAACAAATTTAGACAACTGCCAGGTGAGAGCAAAGACAATTTTCACTGCATCTCTACTATCATCTAGAGATCCTTCTTTTTTAAAAAAAAAATCCTAGGTAATTCTTGTCTACCTCCATAGCCGAAGCTGCTACAGCCATTAATGTTAATCCTTTCCCTTCTTTCATTATTCTGACAGGCTGCTTTAAAATGGGAATCTAAATTATTAATTTCTCATAGGATCATTTCACATTGTGCAGAAGGCATTCTGCAGGGGAAAATCCAAATGAGCTAGTTTATGATTTAGAAGACGATCATCAGATCGGCATGGCAATTCCTGCTGCTGTGCCGGAGAACACGGCAACCTTGTGATTTGTTGAGGCAAAGTTTTCTCTTTTTTTTTAAATTCTACCTTGCACTCAAGTTGATTGCCTTTTCGTGATGAAGCAATCAGAGAACATGTTTAATTTCAGAAAGGCATTGATGAAGAAGCCTAACTTTGCCTTTAATTATAATTATAAAGGAATATAATTCCTGAATCATAATACATTGGCTCCTTTATGGAAAACACTGTAGGGTATTAAGGGAGATTGTCTTGAGCGTTCAGAAGATTTGTTTTAAAGCATCACCTCTTAAGGCTGTGATTCTTTATCTCAAAAGAAGCTGCACTGAATTTAATTAGAATTATCTTTGGGATATCATTGCAAAGATAAGTGGGGATGATGGAAATTGTAGTCTAAATTAACTAGAGGGTGCCAGAAGTGGGAAAGCTAATGCGAAAGATTGCACTACATACATAGCTTTATTTATTATTCAAGAATCATCAGTGCTAGAACTAGCTGCAGGAGCTATTTTAAAAAGAATCAGTATATTCAACAACTTACTTAGCTGAAAACAAAGTTTTCCCAATAGTTCTCGGTTCAAACTTTTTGAAAAATATCACATAGTTGGTTTTAAATTACAGTAATACGATTAAATATCGAATTTAGATCATGTTAAACTGGAAAATCCTAAGTCAAGATCAGATCCCCATCTGTCCTACGTACAATAGTTTCAGCTTGTTTAATTCAGCCTAATCTATTTTACATGGTTATTATCAGAATAAATGATATGTATTTTTGACTTCTGATTTTAATTATTATTATTAATCTGCATTTCAACTTTTTAATGTAGTGTCTATCTACCAATATCCTAAATAATGGGATTTTTATACACTGAATACTTTCATACCTATTGACATTTAGTATTTTTATTGAGTAAGCATTGATATCTAATCACAGAAGAAGTCCTATTTTTTCCCCAGAATAACTCTGTGAGGTAGGTTGGTCCAAGAGAGAGAGATTAGCCCAAAACCCCACTGAATTTACAAGGCAATGTTTGGATTGAAGCTGGACCTTCCTATTCCTTGTCTGACACCTCAACCACTATACCATACTGGCATTCAAGAGCAAATAAAGAGAGAAAGAGTTGGTCTGAGCATTCAGAGAAAGATGGTTCTTCTACCATCCACCAAGAGTTCTTTTATTTCAAATGAATCTGCTAGATAGATAATCCAAATAATGGAATCCACACTGTATAGCGGATATTAATACAGTTGAGTAGTTCCAGAGGTATTTCACGAGAAGAGTACTCCACTCCTCTGCTCGCAATGGAATACCTTATGTCACCAGGCTTGACATTTTGGACCTGGACAACCTATGCCACCTACAGTCTGATCTAAGCTTAGTACACAAAATTGTCTGCTACAACGTCCTACCTGTCAATGACTACTTCAGCTTCAACTGCAATAATACACGGTCAAACAATAGATACAAACTCAAAGTAAACTGCTCCAAACTCGATTGCAGAAAATACAACTTCAGCCAAAGAGTAATCAATGCCTGGAACTCACTACCTGACTCTGTTGTTTCATCCTTAAACCCTACAAACTTTAACCTTAAACTGTCTACCATGGACCTCACTTCATTCCTAAGAGGTCTGTAAGGAGGCATGCATAAGCACACCAGCGTGCCTACCGTCCCTGTTCTACTATTCCCATTTATCCATTTATTCGTACTCATTTATTATGTATATACTTATACCTGTTTATACTTATATGTTTATATGTTATGTTTATACTTATACTTGTTTTCTCATACATGCTTGACAAACAAAATAAAATAAATAAATAAATAAATTTGATCAAAGATGTTGCTATACTAGTATCCTTTCTCCTTGGCCATGCTAACTAATAACTATTCAGCAAGATCTGGAGGAATACAGTTTCCCATTTTAGATTTTGGTATGTAGACTGATGACTGCTTTCAAATGGGTTAATAGAACTGAAGGAAGTGGATTAGGGCATTAATTCAGAGGAGAATAGGTCTGGGAAGATATCTTTAATGAAGGAAACTGTATCCTGTGACATTCTGATCCTATCTTTGTGGAACCACTCTCATCTATTTGAGACCCAAAATTTAATCTTCTTTTAACCACCCAAGTTTAGGAAAGCTTACTTGCAACTAAACTTGGTCCTGGCTCAGCTAGCTTAGGTGTTAATTATATTTTTAAGTTAAAAAATGTCAAATATTTAATCAGATCCTTTGTAATGTACTTAAAGACAAATTTAAAAAGGAGTTAGCCCACCTAAAATTCGGAGGAAGAGATGATAGAAAACCAGTTTGAAAGACAAATGAAGATCAAACATTTTCTTTAGGCTGAACTACCTTTAGGAATAAGATATCTTCAACAAAATGGTCTTTTAGCAGAATCTCAAGGCTGATTTATATGTTCTATATATAACACCCAACTGATTCTTTGAAGTATACATCTTATGTAGACAGGACCACCAATGCTGAAGAAGAAAATATCTACAGGATCAAAAAAAAACCTCAAGGTTTGCAGATGTACCAAACATTGATAAGGGAAAAACCAACTCAACAAAGTGGGGTACTCAAAAGTAAGCTATTGACACCTGAGAATTCTAAGTGACTGCAATGTCTGAGTGACTATTTAAAAAAAAAACTTTGTGGAAATATAGAATGAAATATTCTGGAAGGGGCACAGATAGATCCATCTTATATAAGAACCAAATTTCAGAACTGGGCTATTCAAGACAAGTCTCATGTCTCTGCCAAGCTTGTCACCTGTAGAAGTTTTGGACTTCAGACAAGTGATCTACTTCGTTTATGTCTTCTTCTGTGTATCATTATTCTATGTGATAAAACTGTATGATGAACTGGAGGAAGTAGTAATAACCTAGCAAACAATATATAACTATTGCTATCTACTGGTAGGAATAACTTCATTTTCACAGTAAGCTACCTTCTCTAACTCAATGAATCCTTAAGGTTTTCATTGCAAATTCTATTCTCTTTCATTGTTATGAAATACAGCAATGCTGATGTCTTTTCCTTTCCCTTTTTATTTTAAATACAGAAATATTAATATTATATTACTGCCTGTAGAGGGATAAGCCAAAGGAAAGAAATTTGGGGCTGCACCCTTCTTTTAAAGGGATATGCATACAGGTGTACAAAATATCCATGCAAATCTTCCCAGCTGTGCAGGAAATGAAGGAAAGATTGTGCAGAGAGAGAAAAAGAGTAAATAACAAGTACCTAAACATCAGAATATTTCCTGCCGTGAACCGTCTGTTAATAAAGTGGGTTTCTTTGAAATAATATACCAAAGAGAAAGAATATTGTGTGGCTATTCCATTGTAGCTCCAGAGGCTGTGGTGACAAAAAAGCTGTGATATAATGTAGAAGAAACCTGTCTTACACATAGTAAAACACATAAAATGTGGGCCATAGAAGCAAGGAACCTTTAGATCAGGGCTGTCAAACTCACCGCCCATGGGCCAGATGTGTCACATGCTGGCCACACCCATGCCTGGTTTACCAAAGGGGAGGGAGCTGCAATACGTCATGTGACGCTGCCACGATGATGTGAATTTGACACCCCTGCTTTAGATAGTTTTCCAAATGCAAGGCCTTCACATGAGTGAATGGGTCCTTGTGCCAAAATAAAGATAAATCTTATATTTGCTTCAAAACTTAATATGTCAAGTAAAGGAGGATCTAGCATGGCTTTGTCACTATTAGCTATTAGCAACATGTTCTAAACATCCCTATGTTCCTGCAGAAGACATCTCTCAGACATTCATGCAACATATAAAGATAGCAAAGTCTCTAGAACAGGGCTGTCAAACTCCCAGCCCAGGGGCCCGATGCGTCAAGTGCTGGCCACGCCCATGCCCGGTTTAGAGAAGGGGAACAAAGTCCTGATATGTCATGTGACACCGCTGTGACAATGTGAATTTGACACCCCTGCCAGGGGTGGGATTCTATCTGGTCAGTCCAGTTCTATAGAACCAGTTGTTATGGTTCTGCACAGTTCAGAGAACCGGTAAATTGCTCCACTGGCTGGCCCCATCCCACCCCATTCCACCCCACCCCACCCATTCACTCCTTACCTGGCATGCGGACCATCCAACTTGCCTGCTTTTGGTAAATTGCTATTTTTCCTCCCCCCACCCAACCATCAACTGTTCTGCTGTGCCGGGAGATTTAGATTAGCTAGAAAGCAGGAAATTGTTGGATTTCTTGCTTTCTAGCTAATCTAAAAGCAGAGCTGAAACTTTCTTAGGACTGAAGCTTCTATTTTGTTAGTGCAGACTCAGGTAGCAGATTGCAGAATCATAGATCTCTAAGTGAATCTGTGATTCTGTGAGCAATCTGCTTGCCTGCTTTGCCTGATTTTGGGTAAAAGTTTGCTCTTTTTTATAAAAAAAATTCAATATTTACATCAATATTTACAATATTTACATACAAGCCATGCCCAGTCAGCGAGCCATGCCCAGCCAGTTATGTGACCACCAAGCCACACCCACAAATTAGGCCACGCCCACAGAACCAGTTGTTAAGAAATTTGAATCCCACCCCTGACTCCTGCTCTAGAAAATTTGGATAAGTGCTCAAATGCAAGATAAGGGGATCACTAGGTTACAATCAGCTCCCAAGCAACTTTGAGGAATGCATGAGCTATAAGGGCCCATTTTGCAGAATGAGCAAGACAGCTGCTTTTTGCCAATTTCCCAAGGGTAAAAAAAAATATTTGTAAGATTAATTGCTTCACTAACCTGTACCTTAACCAACAATGTAAGGCAGAATTAACTGCATATCAGCTGTGACAGATATGAAGATATCAATAGTACACTCAACCCATCTGTTTAGGGCACTTATCCAAGCCTGTCTGAATGATCTGACTGCAGCTGTTGGCAGGGCAAAATAAGCTGTTCTTCACATCATACAGAATTAGCTTTTAGAAATAGCTGCCTTGAGATGTTACAGTGAATGCTGCCTTGGAAGGTTTAGAAGGAAGAATTGTGCTTGCCCTGAGTGGAATTATCTCTTTGATTCCATTGATTCAGAAAATGGCCGTTGAAAATTTGATTAGAAGTGTCCAACACCGTTTAAAGTATTAAAAAAATATTTGATCACTCAAACTGAAGGGATGTTTTGCATAAACTCACCTTCTAGTCAAATACTGTAATCAGACAGTTAATGTAGCCTTGATTTCAAAGGAGAATTCAACTAATTACGAATAAGTGGCATGTTTTGCTCAAAATATAAGCTATTTGGTCAGATTGTTACGTATTATAATGAAAAGTATTTATTATGAGGAAAACAAATCAATGCCTAACTATAGAAAGACCCAGTTAGTATATAGAAAATTCATTGTTTTATGAGGAAGCAATTCCATTTTACCATGCGAATAGAGTGGGAAGGGAAGCATTTCCCCAGGTTTGAGTCAGAACTTTAGTCATCTCTGGGCGGATTGATGTAATGTTTTTGTTTTTTATTTATTTTGCAAGTGGGCTATTGTTTTATCCTGAGGTTATACATTGCGGTTGTAATCCTTGTGCACCAGTCAATCACCTGTATGTGAGATGGGTGGCCCTATAAACCATATAAATCAAAACTGAAAAGTTGAGAAACTCAGCCAGCCTTCAGAAAAAGGCTGCCATCCTTAATCAAGCAAGTCACCAAATCTTATCCCTCTAGGTGCACTCTCTTTGCTCACCACAGTTATTTTACTGGTAAGATCGCCACATGCAAGAGCCCAGCAGATTGTAGCCATCCATTTTATTGATTGGTTGGTTTTCTAAGGAGGCTAAAAGGGCTCAGGGGCATTCTTGTAAATGAACATGATAAAAATTGGTAATAGGTTTTTCCACAAGCCAAGTGCAATTTTTTTCATTTAAAAAAACCTCAAACATTTAATGTTGACATTTGACGATTGGAACTTCTTCTTCTTCTTCTTTTTCTTCAGCGTTTGTCTCGCGCTCTGGCGAGGTCCGCTAATGTCCTTGAGTACTGCTTCCACGCCTCTCTGTCTGCCACGTATTGGAACTCTTCATGATTATAGAAATACTGCCTATTGTTGTTGGTTTCAGAATAAGAGGTTAATGGGTTTTTTTTTATATCTGTACCAAAGAAAATTAAAAATTAAAAGATAACAAAAGAATCCATACAGAAAATGGAAAGAGAGTAAAGTCACCAAGGAAGAATTATACTGATTGATTGCTTAAAGTTGCATCTGCCCATCTAACCTAGACAGTTCACAACCAATAAAAAGCAACTAGATAAAATATCAAAACAATAAATATTAACACTAAGATGAGAAGGAAGGGAACAAGAAGATATGGGGTGCGGCCTTATCTCAGATCAGTTGACAGAGGTCTTTTGGACTTTCTAAAGGCCAAAAGGATAGGGATGGATCTCAGCACTAAATGAAATGTTGTAAGTCAAGGACTACCTGTAGCCAGTTTGGTCTAGGGGTTCAAGTACCAGGCTAGAAAGCAAATTCAAGTCCCACATTGGCTATGAAAGCCAGGTGGGTGACCTTGGGCCAGTCATTCTCTTTTGGCCCAATTCACCTCACGGGGGGTTTGTTGTTTTGGGAAAAATAGAAGGAGAAAGGCATGTTGGATATATTCACTGCTGAGTTATTAAAAGCAGGATGCAAATAAATTAATAATTTGAATAACCCATTTTTTTAAAAAAAGACCGGTATTTCTTTTCTGGATTCTACTCCTCTCATTCCAAATTTACTGCAATTAAATTTGGAATAAGTTTAATCGCCCAATTTTAGAGAGTTATCCTGCTGATGAGGAGAGACAGACAAGCAGAATCTCAAACCCCACCCACCCTCACACAATTTATTTAGTTTAGTTTGTCATTCATGTATGAGAAAACAAGTAGAAGTATGAACCAGAGGTCTCCAAACTTGGTAACTTTAAGACTTGTGGACTTCAACTCCCAGAATTGGCTGGAGTCCACAAGTCTTAAAGTTGCCAAGTTTGGGGGCTTCTGGTATGAACATAACATATAAATATATAAGTAAAATGGGTATAAGTATATATATAATTGTTCTGACCCAAGCCTTGTTCAAATTAAACAGACACAAACTATGTATAAAAGCAAACCTTTTTTAATGTGGCGCTGATAATTCAGTGCACTCCCAGCCAAGAGACATTTAAACCTAATTGACCGATATCAAAAGCAAGCCCTTTCAAGGTTGCAAAAGGCTGCCAAGACAAGAAGACTAATTACTGATTAAATATCCACCGACAAAAGTTTCAAAAACAAACCGGAGTAAGCAGGGCTTCAACGAGGACTATGAGTCTAAAGAACTTCTTTGCTACCTGCAAAGAACACATCCTCGAGGGCTGGTTTTTATCCCTTATGGGAGGGGCCATTACCTTGCAGCCTTACTCCCGAGTCGCCCGTGCTGTTGCAGCTGCTCTTTCCTTCGAGCAGCCCTAGGCGCACTGGGCACAGGCTCCCCAGGGTCCTCTTCATCACTGCTGCCAGACTCCACAAGCTCCAAAGGCAGCACCCCACTCTCCGATAGTCCTGGCCCCATCCCTGCATCACACGCAGGCCCTTCGTCCAAGTCCTTGCTATCAGAAACCTCTGCTGTCCACACCTGCTGCCGGCGTACCACAGCACATAATAAATGAGTACAAATAAATGGGAACAATAGGACAGGGATGGTAGGTATGCTGGTCCAATTATGCATGCCCCCTTACAGACCTCTTAAGAATGGAGTGAGGTCCATGGTAGACAGTTTAAGGTTAAAATTTTGGGGGTTTGAGGATGTAACAACAGAGTCAAGGTACTGAGTTCCAGGCATTGACCACTCTGTTGCTGAAGTCATATTTTCTGCAATTAAGTTTGGAGAGGTTTACTTTGAGTTTGTATCTATTGTTTGCCTGTGTGTTATTGTGGTTGAAGCTGAAGTAGTCATTGATAAGTAGAATGTTGTAGCAGATAATTTTGTGTACTAAAATTAGATCAGACCATAGGCAGTGTAGTTCTAAATTGTGTAGGTCCAAAAGTCTCCAATTATAACAGAAATCAACCGGAATAAAATAAAATAAAAATCAACCAGAGCTTCAAAGATGACTCGGAATCTATCGAACTACTTTGCTTCCTGAAAAGCTTTCATCATTGTGGTCTGACTTTTATCCCTTATGGGAGGGGCAATCACCTCCCAGCCTTACTCCCAAGTCACCCCTTCTGCTTCAGCTGCTCTCGTCTTCAAGCAGTTCTGCACACACGCGCACTGGGATCAGGCTCCCCTGGGTCCTCTGCCTCACTGCTGCCAGACTCCGAAGGCTCCAAAGGCAACACCCCACTCCCAAATGGTCCTGGCCCCTTCCCTGCATCAGATGCAGGACCCTTGTCCAAGTCCTCTCCAGACTTCCTGACTGGTCCCCTTTCTTCCTCACTGTCCGACTCTGCTGCCATCTGCACCAGCTGCCGGCGGACCAGAACAGTGAGTCCTAGAATGCTGCCTTGGGGGACACTGCTGTTAACTTCAATGTTAACTTCAATGAATACTTTAGCTTCAACCATAACAATACAAGAGAAAACAATAGATACAAACTCAAGGTTAATCACACCAAACTTGATTGTAGGAAATACGACTTCAGCAACAGAGTGGTCAATATCTGGAATACTCTACCTGACTCTGGGGTTTCTTCCCCAAACCCCAAAAACTTTAACCTTAGACTGTCTACTATTGATCTCACCCCTTTCCTAAGAGGTCTGCAGGGGGCCCTGTCCTATTGTTTCTTTTATTTTTCTTATATGTATCCATGTATTCATAACTATGTTTTTACTTATACCTATTATCTTGTAAGCAATTGACAAACCAAATAAAATAGAAATAAATAAATAAACCGGTGCTGGGTTTAATAGAGCACTCCTTATTTTGACTACTTGTTGCCTGTTTGACAGGAATGCAGCTATCCATTTGTGCAGTGATCCAGAAATGCCGTAAGAGCATAATTTTAACAGTAGTTTGTCATGTACCATTGAATCAAAGGCTTTGCAGAAGTCTATGTAAATTGCATCTATTGTTTTACAATAGACTGTATTACAATATACAATAGATGACAATGTGAGATTCTGCTGGATCGTACAGAATAAAAATGTAGAAGAATGTATTTGGTAGCATTTAGAAGGGGATGAGATGGCCACAGAAACTGGAGCATTTTCTGCGGTGTATGAGGATTGACAAGCTACCTCAATAAGACTGCCATCTTCCCTGGCAGCCGCTGTTAAAAACACCATCCTGCAATTGTGTAACAGGTCTCTAAAGTATTCTCAACTTCTGGGAAAGTTCAACAGCCTTACACTTCTACATGACATCTTCCATTAAAAATAGTGAGAGAAACCTGCAGGAAGAAGTCCCAGCCAGCCTTCAGACAAAGAGAAAATGAAAAATGAGAATGGTTGTAAAGCTCTTTTCAAATTCTTCTACAAAGGAAAGAGAAAAAAAGTAGAAAAATAACACTTCTTGGCAGAACTTTATGCACAATTAACTTCATTTGGAAATGTCTTAGAACAGCATCCCCAAATCTTTCTGTTTCAGCAGACTGGTGGAGATGTGGTGGTGGGAGGTGGAGGGGGGAAGATTTTGTGTGTGTGTGCCACTTTTACAAATACATGCACACATAGTCGGCCGCCACTTCCATGCCCAGTTCCAAATGGGCTGTGGCCCAGCAGCAGATCATATTCAAGTCGTCTCCTGGCATTAAATAGGAAATATCTTCTAAAGTATCTCAGATGTTCCTCAGAATTTCAGCATACTCCTGTCCACTGAGGCCTTTAGCATACCAATTTGAGATTCAAGCCTCCTTTTTTTTTTTTGAAAAACTTGTTTTTCCATGTCTGTTTACAATCGTTGATGTCTTCATGTTATTGCTGTTGTTGTACTGCTGTTTCACGATTCTTCTAACAGCTTCAGAAAAATTCTTTAAGGTCATGGACCTGAGATTTTGGACCTCTGACTTTCCAGGCACTCAGATGTCATGAGTGGCTCTTTAGGATTCTGACGCTCTTGAATACACGTCCTGCATTTGAGCACCATGAGTCCTGGCCACCACACAGACTGCTTTCACTCTGGCCAAACTCAAAAGACCTCCCCTCTTGGAATAGCACTTAGCAATAGCACTTAGACTTATATACCATCTCATAATGCTTTACAGCACTTTCAGGGCTGTTTACAATGTCAGTTGATTGCTCCCAACCATCTGGGTCCTCATTTTACTGACCTTGAAAAGATGGAAGGCTGAGACAAGCTTGAGTCGATCAGGATCAAACTCCTGGCAGTGAGCAGAGGCAGCCTGCAACACTGCATTCTAACTACTAACCACAGCTCCTTAAGTCATGGGAGAACAACACTGATAAGTGAGAGGGACATTCATTGGATCCTGGATCCCATTTGAAGCCTGGTTTCTCTGCCTGGCTTCTGGTCTGTGAGAATGACCTTGGGAAACAGGAGGAAGAGTTGCAGACTAGAAAATCATCGTGCAAAAGTTATCTCTACCCATGGGGAGTGGGGAAGCGATCTGGGAAGCACATCAGAAGGGATCCTCCCTAGTCTTCTGGAAAGTAAAAAGAAAGGAAGGGAGAGATTTTTTTTTCCACACTTGCAAGATTCTATTACTGTAAGCTGACAATAAAATGTAGTACTAATACTCATGGTGGTTGCTTCTTGCCTGGACTACCTCAAAGGGCTTATCCTTTCAAAATAAATAAGCTTCTCTTTCTTAGATCCCATTCCTCCAAATTCCTCAGTAGCTGCCTATTGCTTCTTGCAAGGGAACCTGGACATTGGCTTTAATGACTTTCTAAAAGTGCAACATCAGTTTTGAGTGTGTGTGTGTGTAATCAAATTCCTAAAAGAAAAAGAAAAAAACCAACCTGACAGCCTCCCTCCCTTTCAGTGGTTAATGGCTACCCTCTGCAAACATTTATTTTATAGCCACTTTGTGGATTGTTCCCTGGCATTTTAAGCTGGCAGGCAGTCATTTGAACCATGATATATGGAATCTGTGTTTGCCGGAACGAGGAGGCCTCTGTGTCTGCAGCTGGGATCTTTGTAAGGGAAGCAGCATCCACAGCACTGGAGTTCTGTCTCTGTTTACTCGCTGGAGCGCTTGGTCTGGAATTCTAAAACAGGAGGCAGGCCTGCGTGATGGCTGAGCAACGCACGCCCAAGAAATAATTCAGCTGCAGTTCGAGTAAAGCTTGATGGCTGAAGCTCAATCCAGCCACAACAACAGGTGATGCATAAAAATGGCAACAGCATTCGGGGCTGCCCTTGTAGTGTCTGCCAGGGCCATTAAAAACTTTTTGCAAAATGGGAGACCCTGTTAAGACACGTATTAGACTTAAATGTAAAAAAATAAGAAAAGGCGTACAGCCCCATACGACAAGCTTCAGTAAAACCAACAATGCAACATGTTACCTCCAGCAATCATATTTAGCAGGCCAAGACAATTCGAAGTATTTTCCTGCAGAAAACTTAACTTCACAATTTGTGGTAATAGAGGACTGTGTGATTCTGTGTGTGAGAGAGACAGACAGACAGACAGACAGACAAAGAGAAAGAGAGAATATGACATTTTGCAGCCTAAGGCTAAGAATCAGAGACCTCATTCCAATTCCATATGCAAGAAGACAGCTAAGTTACAGAGGGAACTGTATCTCAATATCAACCATCTAACAATCAAAAACTCTGCCATGGAATGTCACCTTCTCATGATAGTGGAGCTTAATGCCCCCAGTGCAGCCAAGGTCTCTGCGTTCAAGACCTGAGTGCTGTTGTGGGGTGGGGTTGAGCTCCCCTCCTTTGCTCCAGCTCCTGCTGGGGACATGGAAGGAACCCCAACTGGGCGTCTCCTGGGCAATGGTGATGTCAACAACTAATCCCTTCAACTCAGAAATACCTTGGTGCTTCTAACACGAATGCGTTGGAAGTTAAAACCCACCCCCACTCCTAGGAAAATGAAATATTTTAAGATATACTAAAAAGGCGGAATATTTCCCCTCAAAAGGAAAGTAGAAATTCAGAGGGGCAGAAACTCAGCCCCCCATCTTTGTTAATGGGTGTATTCTACATAATAAAGGCCTCCGCCCATCCCACCACCTGGCCTGGGAATACTGCATCAACCAGCACTCAGGTGAAGCCATGTGGTCCAGACAAAGCCTACAAAGTTAGCTAAAACCCCCACCCCTGGGAGTCTGACAGCCAATGGGATACAGTTCTTGTACAGGAACAGGAAACACTAAGGTGAGGCCCAACAGAGGTTATAAAACTAAGGGTCTCTCAGCATTTCAGCCCTTTTCCTTCTTTTTTCAGCCAAGGCATGTGATCCTGTCCACCATTAAATCATTTTTCCAAGCAGTCACCATGTTTCCAGTGTCTTTCTTTCCCCACTTGGAACTGAACCCAGAAGGCTATTTCTTCCAACAAGTGCTATGCTATTCTAGCCAAGGTCTAGGGGTAGCATAGATAGGGTAGAGTTTTCCAAGCCAGACAGGCCTTAACTTAGAAAATTGAAATAAGTACATTTCAACTATTCATTTCTATATCAAATTGAGACATTGTCTGGTTCAAAAGCTGCATCTGCTCTGTTTTTGGGGCATTACTAGTCCGCGAGGTCAAGGAATTGCAAAGCCACTAGAAATAAGTCTCAAAAAAGGGGGGGCGGCCAAGCAATGACAATCAAAAATCATGAAATGCAACTATGATTCAAACTCACTGAATTGTAATTTCCAAAAATGAATTGTAAGACATTTGAAAAATAAAATTTCTGGAATCAAATATCACTGAACAATAACTTATGGATCAGAGTAATCTCATAAACCAAGAAAGTAGGTTTTACAAGCATAGAAATTAATGAATTGGAATAATTAAAATGAAAGAAGGATTTGAAGCTGAACATGTACTACAAAAACAGTAGAACAAGTTGATTTTGATGCAGCCAATGAAAATTATGAACTTCAGAATAAGGAAACACAACTATAATTGTCTGAATATCACAATATTTTAGAGTAAACATTTTGGAATAAATGAAAGGAATCATAAAAACAAAGATTAACTCCTTTAAATTCTATCCAGAGAAAACATTTACATGGTATTTTGCATGTGCAAATTTGGTTGGCAGTGGGGTGACTTTGGGCCAGTCACTCTTTCAGCCCAACTCATCTCACGGGTTGTTGTTGTGGAGAATTTAGGAAGGAGTATTATGTATGTTCACCATCTTAAATTATTTATAAGGTAATAAAGGTGGAATAAAAATCTAATAAATACATTTAAAAATCTATTAAAACTTCGGTTGGAAAATAAATCAGTATTAAGAGGAAAACATTTGGTATACCCAGTATAATGAAATGCCTACATGAATATCTGAGACAGAAAAACCTGCAAAATTTAAAACAGCAAACCTACAAAATTTTGTAGCAACCTACAAAATTTAAAACAGCAAAACAACAAAAAATCAGAAAATAAAAAAAAGTCTGATATGCAATGCATTCTGGACAGCAAAACAATTGCCAAAGTCATGCAGGAATAAGAGATTGATAGTAAATTCTAATAAAATTGAATGATCTCAAAGTAGAAGCCAGCAATTCCAGCAAATTAGGCAATTAAATAACATTATTTTTTCATAGCTTAATTGAAAATGTAAAAATCAAAGTAAATGCTTTAAAAACAAAAGAGAAATACTGGTATTTTGGAAAACATTTGGTATACCCAGTACAATGAAATGCCTACATGAATATCTGAGACAGAAAAACAAGCTGAACAAATGGAAAATACTGTGACAGTAGAAATTGAAAAAAATAGGCTTAGAAAAATGAAGAATTGGAATGCAACAGAATAAGATGAGTTGAGTAGATTTTGGTATGCATTGTAGACTCTCATCTTGCAAATAATTTCAGTCACATGTTGCAGCAAAGCTCAATAGAGGACTGGCTCATTACAGATGAAACATTTATTATCATGAAAGACAAAACAAAAGCAACGCCCAACAATTTTTGTCCTAACAATTGTCTATCTACAACATTCAAGTTGTGGACAAGAATAACTGCCAGTAAGATGTACCCAGTATCAAATAATTCATTATATTTTAGAGGAAATCCAAAAGTTCTAGATGTAGAAAAGATCAACCGTGGATTGCTATAATGGTATTTAAAAATTCTAAAGGTATAAAACAAAGCTTTACATGGCGTAGAGTAATAATGAAAAACATTTCCTACTATTCTATAATTGGATTTTTAAAATGATTGGAATCTTTTTATACTGTTGAGAAAATTTTAACGTTTTTAAAAATGCATTTTAGAATAATGGAAAACAATATTGATGACAAATGTAGAAGAACTTGGAGAGATCAAATTCAGAAGAGGAATTTTTCTAGCAGACTCTGTTTCTATTGATGGTAATTTTGAATAAAACATTATTGAGTTATGAATTATCTAAACAAGAGGCAAAAGTCTTACGTTTGCTTTAGATGGATGATTTGAAACACTGTGAAAAATTCTCTAGAGAAATAAAATTGCTTTTAAATACAGTGATGACATAAGATTGGCATTTGGATTGCATACATATGTGACATTAGAAATTTTTTTAAAAAGGAAAAATACAATATTCAGGTAGAATGGAATAATGGAATGACAATAAACTCAGATGCTAACAATTGATGAAAGCTATGAGTATTTGCATGTTTTAGAGCCAAATTTTGCATGTCCGGATGAGGAAAAAACCCAGCTTTTAGTATGTAAAATAAGTTATAAAATAAAATGTGAATGCAAATAATCTAATCAGACAATTATTGTTTAGACATTCTCTACTACACAGTAGATATTGCTGACTAGACATAAGCTGAACCAGATGCTTTAGATGGTAAAATCTGAAAATCTACAACCATACATCTTACATTAAAGTTACATACATTATTTGGACTTTACATGGCAAAATGGTGATAATGGCATATTGGAAGTGAAACAGATATGTCGGAGGTGATCAAAGGTCTAAATCAGTAGCTCTCAATCATGGTCATATAGATTCCTGGGGGCCCTTAGGTAGCCCCAGGTGAAAAAAATGTAACGGGGGAACCATAATACATATGAGGAAGCTACAGAAAAACAAAGGGTACATTATGCAAATACTGCCTTTAAAAGAAATTTAAAAACATACCCGGTATGCTTTAATTACAAGCCAAGCATGTAAGTGGCAATCTTTTTCATCAGTAATGGGACTTTGGAGGGAGTACAGCACAGGAGAAAGAAGATTAAAAAACACTGATCTAAATAATTTAATGGCAAAGAAAATATGTTAATAAATGTTTATAGGAAAGCTGTTTTTAGTGTGGCAAAATCAAAGGTGTCATATAAAACTGAAGAGTTACAACTATAAATAAAAAATTGGAAAATGAGTGAAAGAAACGGGAGGCAAGGGGAACAGTAATAAAATTTGACCATGGCTTCAGATTGGATCACTCAAGAAAGAAACAGAAGCCTTAAGATTTAAAGCAGAGGAGCAGGCACAACCAACAACAAATGGCATCAAAGATGAAACGTCAAAAACCAGGAAGCGAATAGTGAATGCAGATTGTGAAAATGATGAAACTGTGGATCACCTGGTAAGTGGCTGGAGCAAAATTTCCCAGACAGATTATGAAACATGACACGATCATCTGGCAAAAATGGTACATGAGAATTTTTGTATGAATTTGATCTTCTCCCCAAAATGCTCCAGAACAGGAGTCTCCAACCTTGGCCACTTTTAAGACTTGTGGACTTCAACTCCCAGAGTTCCTCAATCAGCAAAGCAAGGTTGGAGACCCCGGCTCCAGAAAGACCATGTTAAAAAAAAAAATCTTTTGGGACTTCCAAATTGAGACAAACCAAAATCTAAGACAAGTTACAATTGTTGTTTGTGAGTAGCATTTCAGTGATTAAAATGAATGTTTTACCTGGGATGGTATTTTTATGTCAAACAATATTGATACTGACAACAAGAAGATATTTATGAGTTTGTATGGCAAGATTAAAAAAAATCAAGAATTGATTTTGACATTTGAAATTAGAGAGCAAGAAGATAAACAATTTTATATGATATGGGATTTGTTTTATCAATGGTTGGACAAAAAGACATGGTAATGTAATAGACTAGATAATTTTGTAATAGAAGTTTAATAGATTGATATAAAATATAATATAGACAAATATAACCATTGGATGAAAGTACAATATAGATTTTAAAATAAAATTTGGAATAGCTCGTACAAAATGATTGAATAAATAGTTTAGTCATGGATGATTAATAACTGATAAATATATAAACATACGTTAGTTTGACAATGTGAAAATTTATATAAACTGTGAGTAATGACTATGAAAGGATAGCACAAAAGATTTGTAACCAACTGACACACTGTGTGTATATAAAATGGAAGATGGTTTTGTGTTTTTATGTTTTGTTTGTATATGTTTGTCTTAAAAAAATAAAAACTTTAAAAAAAAATCAAGAATTAAATCTCAATTGCTGCCAGATGCAAGAGGTGAGTTAGGATGACGTGATCTAAAATTGTACTTTGTTGCTTGCTGTCTGGTATAGATGAAAGTATGGGTGACTTTGAGAAACAGGGTGGAAAGGATTAGAGATGGAAAGACATGATTTGAGATTTGGGCGGCATGGCTATTTATGGTATGAAAAATTTAAGTTTAACATAGATTTTTAAAATGATTTTATTAGGCATGTTATACTGAGGGCTTGGAACAGGTATTGTTGTAGCCTGTCACCTGCCGGCCCCTCCAACAGCCAAATCAGATGAGGAGGAAATGTAGGAGTTAGGCCGATCCTTGGGAAGGAAGAGCCACCACTGCTAGCAAAGCAGAGGTGGTATTCAGCAGGTTCTGGCCAGTTCTGGAGAACCGGTAGCAGAAATTTTGATTCCTTCGGAGAACCGGCAAATCCCACCCCTGACTGGAGATTTTACAGTATCCTTCCCCTGCCACGCCCACCAAGCCACGCCCACAGAACTGGTAGTAAAACAATTTGAATCCCACCACTGCAGCAAAGCCACACTCTAGCTCTGGGGATAAAAGGCAGGGGGTGGAGATGAATAGATGTGGCAGACAACTATTTGTCTTCCGGCAGGACGGACTTGTTAAGTGAGAGAGAAACTTTTTGCCAGGGCTGCTGGTCCTCCTAACAAAGGAATCATTGAGTTAACTTCAGAGAGTTTGTCGTGTTTGGGGAGCTGGGCCAGAACAGGTATAAAGCAAAACTGACTCCAAAATTCCCCTTTGGCTGTTACCCAGCTTCAAATAATTTAACAACCAGTTCTCTGCCTGGTTGGTGGTTGGGTGTGGCCATGGAGGGCATGGCCTAGTCAACCTTTTGCACCATCCTGGGAGCGAAAATGGGATGCGGAGGGCCCGTTTTCCACCTCCCCGGGCTCCGGAGGCTCTCTGGAGGATGGAAATAGGCCCGTTTTCGCCCTCCACGGGCCTCTGGGAGGCTCGTTTTCCACCTCCCCGGGCTCCGAAGGCTCTCTGGAGGATGGAAATAGGCCCGTTTTCGCCCTCCACGGGCCTCTGGGAGGCTCGTTTTCCACCTCCCCGGGCTCCGAAGGCTCTCTGGAGACCGGAAATAGGCCCGTTTTCCACCTCCCCGGGCCTCTGGGAGGCTCGTTTTCCACCTCCCCGGGCTCCGGAGGCTCTCTGGAGACCGGAAATAGGCCCGTTTTTGCCCTCCACAGGCCTCTGGGAGGCTCGTTTTCCACCTCTACAGGCTCCATGCGCCCCCTGCATTTACCTGGGATACAAAACGGGCCACATGGGGACTCCAGGGAGGGGAGGGGAGGGGAGGGGTGAGGGGCAGCCAGTCATCGGAACTACCAGTTCACCAAACTGGACATAAAATTAACATCTGATTCGCCCAAACCAGCGCAAACCAGCTGAAGCCCACCACTGCTGTCACCCCAAGAAATCTTTTTCAGACGAGAAATGATAGTTACCCAGCATGGTTGACCTATACTGATGTATTGACTTTTTTCAAAGAACTAAATTAAAAACTAGAGGAGGATTGGAAACAGAAGGTCATACTTGTCAATCGTTTGCTTATGTTCAGTTGACAGGAAGATTTAAGTTGGACAAGGAGACTTTTGATTTTACAAATGGGAAAACTGACTTTGAGTTGGGTTTGTGTACTAATGAGGACCATGTTATTGCTAAGATGTATAAACTTCTGCTGAAAACGAATAGAGAAAATGAATATGTCAAAGCCTGTACAATGAAATGGGCAAAAAATTGATATATGATGCTTGATCAATGGGAGAATATGTGGAGTAAAGGACTGAAATTTACACTGAATTATCATTTGAAAGAGAAGTTTTATAAGATGATGTACTCTGTTTCAAAAAGCAACTTTATTTGGGACAGCTTACATCCTGCAATGATACCTACATCAAACACCATCTGCCTATCCCAGATCTTTAGGAAACAGTCTTTAGGCGGACAAAAATGCCAAAACCAGAAATTTCACAATTGCTAATTGTGCATCCAACCATCCCCATCACCTTCATCGTCATCATAATAATACATCTTGAAATGTTTGGCAATCAAATTCCACACTATATTTGGAATATAATCTAGAAATGTGGGCAGTGAAGTTATTCTGATTCTGATCTGTAAGGAACAAAAAGTAAAATGGACATTGTGGCTAGAAAGCAATAAGTGGCCTAATTAGACAAATGTTGTTATTCATCTGATAGACTGATCCTAATTTATAGATTTTTTTTCTCCAAAAGAACTAATGTGTTTCTTAAATGTGACATTTTCTGCAAAATCAGAACACATACTCTCTCCCTCTCTCCCCCTCCCTCTCTCCCTTTCTCCCTCTCTCCCTCCTCCTGTGGTCTCTGTGTGTGAATTATGCTTTAAAAATAAAAGGAGGTCTCATTTGGCCACATCCCTTTGGAAGCCTGAAACTACTGCCCAAGCCTCTCGATTTAAACCTCAGATCAGATTGTGAGGACCCATCTTGGCAGCAAAACTGATTTTAGTAAAACAAGGCACAGACGGTCAAGGAAAAATCTTCGTAATCAATCATGCCAATGATGGAAAGCATCTGAGTTCACAGTCAGGACAAGAAAAAGTAGGAATTAAGCAATCAACCACATGGGGGGAAGCAAAATGGTAAAGCAGTGGAGTCCCCTGTTATTACCTGTCTAACAAAACTACCAAATGCCCTTATTCCAAAGCCTGAGATAATTATTATACAATCTACCAATGAAACATTAGGAAACATCTGGTCAAAATTTGGCCTAAATCACAACGAGTTGTCCATATCCTTTAGAGCAGTGGTCCCCAACCTTTTTTGTACCATGGCCCGGTACAAAATGATCCACGGACCGGTACCAGCATCAGCATGCACGACCAAGGCAAGGTGAGCCGAGTGACCGGCCAGCCAGCCGTCCCCCGCTTCTCCCCGCCACCTTCAACTCCTCCTTTGTACCTTCTCGCGGTCGATGGGCTTTTCGGGCTCTTTCTTAATCTCCTCCTGAGTAACGCGAGACTCCACCACCATCGGGACGGCTCTTCGTTCGAAGCGCCCCCCCGTCTTCGACGAAACTAAGGCGCGAGGATTCCTTCAGCACCCAAACGCCGCTTTCCAACTGACGACCGACAAGCTCACCCAGAAGCACTTTCTCAAGCACCGTCAAAACAAGATGGCGGCGCCCAAGCAAAATAGGCGGCCCGGTACAAAATGATCCACGGACCGGTACCGGTCCAGGGCCCGGTGGTTGGGGACCCCTGCTTTAGAGGAGGAGGATTGGCAATCTTAGCTATTCCGGGGTTGGTTGATAAATTCAGATCCAATTTTTTCCCCCAGTGTTTTTGCTTTCAGTAAGGTACTTAACAGAATAAGAGAGTTGGAAGGGACCTTGGAGGTCTTCTTTTCCAACCCCCTGCTTAGGCAAGATACCCTATATAATTTCAGACAAATGGTTGTCCAATCTCTTCTTTAAAATGTCCAGTGTTGGAACAGCCTAAACCAGGGATCCCCAACCTTTTCGACGCGCGGCCCGGTTCCGGCATTAGCTGGCGCCGTGGCCGGTACCGGCGTCAACTGGGCGCCGCCATCTTTTATGATGAAAAAGGCGCTTCCGGTGGCGTCACCGGAGAGCGCTGTTCGTCAAAAAAGATGAGCGGCGCCAACGCCTTCGGTGAGCTTTTTCGGGTAGAAATGGCTTTCTACCGGAAAAGCTCACAGCGCTAGCGCCACTCATCTTTTTATGCGGCGCTTCGGTGAGCTTTCTACCGGAAAAGCTCACCGGGCGCTTTTTACCAAAAGATGGCGGCGCCCAGCACCACGGCCCGGTAAGGCTTGTTCCGCGGCCCGGTGCGTCCGCGGACCGGCGGTTGGGGACCCCTGGCCTAAACTTCTGTCATCCCACTGATTAATTATTCTAACTTTCTGGAAGGTTCTCCTTACTTCTAGGTTGGTTCTCTACTTGCTTAGTTTCCATCCATTGTTTCTTGTCTTGCCTACAGGTGCTTTGGAGAGTAGGTAGACACCCCCACTTCTTTGTGGCAGCCCTTTAGATACTGGAACACTGCTATCACGTCACCCCCAGTGTCCTTCTTTTCATTAAACTAGGCATACCCAATTCCTGCAGTTCCTACTTGGAGGCTGCTGTGCCTCACGCTTCCCACCACTGACCTACAGAACTAGGGAACTGATAATAGGATTCAAGGGCAAGCATCTTGGTTGGTTGCTTGGCAACTGTAGGATGCAACATCTGGCTCAAAAAGCAGGTAAGAGTTAGCAGAGAAGGCAGCTGTGCACATGTTGCTAGGCACGGTGGTGATGTAGAGAGCCTTTCCTTGAAAAAAAAAACTACAAGCAGAACTGCGGAGCAGAACAGTTGGTTTTTTTAATTATTTGAAGTGTGTTTTATATCTCAACGTAGTACAAGACCTAATTTCTTCGCTGCAATAAATCTCTGAAGTAGATTGAACTAAGGGAGAAGGACGGGGTCAACACCAGTCACTGAGCTTCAACAGCTAGGGGAAGAGTTGAATCTGCCTCTCTGTTTCACTGCATTCCTGGGTTTGCAGGACAAAATCACTTTCGTTAATGCAAATGCCCACAATTGTTCTCTCTCTCTCTCTCACACCTCTGGGATCCCTGCTGCAGAAACCAAGGCACCCTCTCTCCTCTCGTATTTTTCCGTTGAACAAGAAAAGCAGTTTCCTTATCTATTTCATTTTCTTTCCCTTGCAGCGAAACACTAATACAATGAGATGATGCGTGTGATAGGCATGTTTTTAATCTCCTATTTGGGGGTCGTTTCCTCTCGGCTGCTTGGAGGGATCGTTGGTCAACATCAGGAGGTGAAGATGGGCCATGCATCAGCCCCCCCAAAAGAGCATTCTGATGAAAGGGCCAGAGGGGTAAAGCCACTGAACTTGTGCCCTTTCAATTCTGCCTTGACACAACTGCACTGCATCGTTTCCTGGTGGCTCTTTTCCCCCTCAGTCAGTACAGGTAATCCTCAGCTTACGACCACAATTGAGCCCAAGATTTCTGCTGTTAAATGAGACATTGGTTAAGAGAGTTTTATGACCTTTCTTGCCTCAGTGGTAAAGTGAATCACTGCAGTTGATTAGCTGGTAACCTGGTTGTTAAATGAATCTGGCTTCCCCATTGACTTTGCTCCTCAGAAGTCTGCAAAAGGTGATCACAGGACAGCAACGGTCGTAAATATGAACCGGTTGACAAGCATCTGAATTTTGATCACACAATCATGGGGATGCTGCGAAGGTGGTAACAGTGGAAAATGGTCATAAGTCACTTTTTTTTCATGGCCATTTGTAACTTGAATGCTCACTAAATGAACTGTTGTAAGTCAAGAACTACCTGTACACTTATCTCTTCCCCTTACTTTCACCGAGTAGTTGGACACATTTTTACATTGTTTTTCTGGCTGGTGTTGGCTTTGAGCAAAATCCGCAGACGTTGGAACTAGAACCTCTCCATTCTACGGGAGAACAATTCTCCTAAGGCAATCAACAAGCCCAAAAGGGGAAAAAGACTCCAGCAAATTGTCTCCACCAGCAATCAGCATAGATTAACTCTCAAGGTTAACTTCAGACCAACAATCAAGTGAGCAACACCCCAATCAAGAAACTGCCAAAGAGCCGTCAGTAAACAGCCCAATCAAAGAATGTCTAAGACTGCCCCCACCCACACAGACAGACCAGACACCAGAATATAAACTGACAGCAAACCCCACTCCTTACTAGCACTGATTATGTTACCTAGTTTGGGTAATGAAACGCCTGCAAGGAAACCACCAAGCTCAGAGAGCAACAAGGATCCCTCATTTCAATCCTAAACTGCAAATATTCTCCTTTATTAATTCTTCTAAGAACCAGGAATGACGGCAGCTCATAGCTGTTTAGGCAATTCTTCTTCGCTGCTATCCTTTCTCCACGAAGCTCCCTTGATGTTTTGATTTTGCTACCAATGCATCAATATGGGAATCTATTTTTTTTTCAAAGAATTGCATGTCAGTCAGCCATCAACCATGACGTTCACCTCTTATCGCTCTGAACTAATTACTTATTGAACTCGGGCTTTCCTCAAAGGCCTATCACAAATATGTGAAATTGTGTGCGATGTACACGTGCAGGGTATTGTCGCAAATATCTTTTGCCACTAGTTATATGAAAGCCGCAGCTGGAGCCAATTGCTTTATTTCCTACCACAATTGATTCTTTCACATCTCCTCGCTTGCAGTTCTATGCCACTCTCTCAGGTACAGGCGATATAGATTGGACGTTTAATAAAAGGCAGGCAATTACATGAAGCAACATTCAAGTCACATTTTCTTTTTCCCTAAGAAAATGGACACTGGATTGTGCAAGTACAATCACGATTTAATGGCACACTCCCTCCACTTAAAACTTACGTGCAAATCAAATTACAGCTCTATAAAAAGCTGTTCTCCCAACTTCCCTTCTGCATTGCCAGTGACAGGCAGGGATTTTACAGTCTGGCAGGATACAAGTAATGAAACCTTACATATGATTCAATTCCTCCTATTAGTTGGAGGAATTGGACGTGCCTTGTCTCCTAAGAGAAGCAAAAGCAAAGAATGCAATTTTGTTGGGTTCTGCTTCAAAGAAATGTCCCATTAGTGTCTTGAATGGTGATAGGCATGTAAAATGGGTCTTTTGGGAATCACTCAGCAAATCCATAGTTAGCTTATAGTTCTTGGACTTAAATATTCAGAGAGAACTATTGTCCATTACTGTATCCAAAACAAGATGGATACAAATGACCAAAAATCTAAAATCATGGATTTTGCTAAGATACCAAAAACCAAGCAACTTAGATAACTGAGAAGAACAATACTGAAAAGGTGCAATCTGTTAAGTATCTAGAAGTAGTATTTTAGGATGGAGGTCCTGGAAAAGCCATGGTGAATATATTAAGCAAGTGGCATCAAAATCTACATAGACCAACTTTTTTTACTGCAAAGAAGGTGAATTGATACCTCTAGCAGTAAAGCTTTTCGAATCTAAAATACTAGTCCAAATACTCTATGCAACTTGAGTTGACCCACATAGTAAGAAAAACATCCTCGAGACAATACTGTATAAGTAAGATTTTACTAGGTGAATCACAGGCCAACCCCAATCCAATACTCAGGCTTGTTGGACACCCAAAATTGAACCTATTGCATGGAAAGTATCAGTGAGATACTGGTTAACGATAGTTTTTTTTCTTTCTCACTGCATTGTTATTGCTAGTAAATAGCTGATAAATGTAGCTGATAAATTATCTTTCACTATGGACAGAAGTCAATAAAGCAGAGCTGCCTATAGATTCCTTAATTAGGACTATATTCAGGCTAAAAAGCTTGATGCTACCAAGATTAGGTGACCTTGAATATCCTTCTGAAGTCAGCTCACAGTCTCAAAGCTTCAGATGTACGCTAAATCCAGGCTCTTGGGAACCTGCAAGGTATGTGTATACTTTTATTTCCTTTATTTATACTTTTATTTCCTTTTATTTCCTGGAAAACATTTTTCGGGGGCAAGGATTACATCCTTCCATCTCCACTCTTATTTGACAGGTGTGTTAATATTCTTCTATCTCAGCACATTTGCACTAGTGATTCCAAGAAAATCAATATCATTCAACAAGTCCTTTTCATTGTAACACTTATCATGATCTTCATAAGGACATCATAACTTTCTTTTAATAAGTGCACCTGGAAGAATTGATGGTTTTATATCCATTTTTTCCCTTCAGAGTCAAATTGTGAAGCCACTTGCATGGCTGCTAAATTTATTCTTGTAGCAGTTAAAACAAGGGAAGCTCTAACATCAAACATAACCTGATAATCTTTCTCTTTCTTTTCTTTCAATTGTTTGAGTTTCTTTGAGTGTTTCTAAGGCTAATCTTTCATCAGGTATCAGATTTGGAGGATATCATGAAAGACATGTATTATTTAATATTCAAACATACTGGCAGGAATGTTTGGCAAACTCCACCTACAAGAATATAGACAACAACATCCTGATAATATTTGAGGTTGGCAAGTAGTGGGGACAATGGAGAATGAATGAATGAATGAATGAATGAATGAATGAATGAATGAATGAATGGCCAAGTGTGATTAGACACACAAGGAATTTGTCTTGGTGCATGTGCTCTCAGTATACATAAAAGGAAAAGATACATTT
This sequence comes from Notechis scutatus, assembly GCF_049901735.1. Taxonomy (NCBI): domain Eukaryota; kingdom Metazoa; phylum Chordata; class Lepidosauria; order Squamata; family Elapidae; genus Notechis; species Notechis scutatus. The sequence goes on along the minus strand of NC_142009.1, from coordinate 144,938,405 downwards.
GGCAAGAATCATAAGGTACAACACTTAATGATAGTCACAGGGTACAATAAGCAATCAAATCATACTAGGAAACAGTCAATATAAATCATAAGCATACAAGCAACAAAGTTACAGTCATACAGTCACAAATGGGAGGGGATGGGTGATAGAAAATCTGTAGGTTGAACTTGGAATAATTAGTAAATGGGAAACTAGAAATATGGCAAATCACTTGGTTTTTAGTAACAGCCCCTGCTTACCACAAATCATACTATCACATCACAAATTGAGAAGTTTCCAGCCAGGACTGCAATGCCTCCAACTGCCTTGAACTGCCATGTGAACAGAGCAGATGGAGTTCCTAAAATGAATGGAGTTTGGGGATTTGTCAGCAACTCAGGACATAGGTTGAAATGTCCTTTGGAGCAGAGAGAAGAGAGATATAAAAGGCCTTTTTAGGATGCTTCTGCTTCACTGGTTGTTTCTTAGGATGATTCAGGACAGCCTTCCTCAATCGGGTAACCATCTGTCAGGCCCAAGGAGACAACGCAGCAAAATTGAGTTTAATCTTTTGATTTGCTTACACCTAATGGGCAGGATCTTGCCAAACGAAAAATATAACTTTCTAACCTACTAGATATACCTGAGAGATGCTAGGACATGGCTTTCCCCCACTCCAGCTCAGACAGCACAATCTCTTAACCCAGGTTTGTTTTTAGGAAAGCACTGCGTTGCCAAAAGTTCCCCTCTCCTGCTCTTCCAGATGCGCATTCCATCATACCACCAGATACGTTGTTGGGACTGAAAACCCTGGGAGTCCCAGCTGGTTTCTAGAATGTAGAGTTCTACATACTGAGAAGGTATCAGACGTGGGGAGCCAGATCTAGGGCTTCCCCTGAATGAAAGAACCAAGTTCTGCTGTGGAAGCATCTGTAGCTGGGCACGCTGGACCATGGCCATAGATGCAAGGACAACATGATCCTTTCATCCCTTGAATATTTGTCTCGGCCCATCTTGCTTAAGAGAACCAAAACATTATTTCCCTCGTGTAGCTATGAACTTAAACTTCTGATTAAATATGAACAGAAAAAGTGGGGGAGGCATAAAAGAAACAAGAGAAAAATGGGAACCGCAACCTCAAATATGTACTAAATTATATACCTGCTGATAGAGATTCAACAAGGGAAGTCTTGCCCATAGTGAGTACAAGATCAACAGAAAGTGTGCAATTGAAGCTGGACCTAACATAATCCACTAGATCAGTGGTTCCCAAAGTGGGCTGTACTGCCCCTTGGGGGAACGGTGGGATGCCTTAGGGGGGCGCTAAGAGGCAAGGGGGCCAGCAGGAGGGCGCTAAGAGGCAGCAGGGGGGCGTTCGAGGTGCCGGCCCCGCAGGCTCACTGACTGCCGGCCACGCAGCCCATTGACTGTTTCATTGCTCCGTAGCCGGCGCCTCAAATGCAGAACCCGCACGCGGTGAGCCTTGCCAAGCTGGGGGGGGAGAGAGGTGGGAGGTGGCGGAAAGGGGGTGCCTTAGCTTGCAGGCTGCCCTCTCTGGTGGAAGCAGCGGAGGCACGCCAGAAGGCTCGAAAGCAAAACCCTCCCAAGGCGCACAGTGGAAGCGGTGGGTGGTCCGGCATTAGGGCCCCCTTCCCCAGAGGAGAACAAGGGAGCGTGAAGCGCCCACCCGGCATCCGCCTCTCCAGCCAGCCGGGTTTGTGCACAGGATGCGGGTGGGTGCAGTTGCAGCTCTCCAAGCCACGTGGCTCAGTTCGGTTCAGCTTTATGTGGCCGTCCCAGACCTAGAACCTAGCCTCCCTCTGCAGCCCGGTTCTTTTGACCGAGCCCTGCACTTGCTTGTTTGCTTGGTTTCCAAGCAATCGTTCCCTCTGCCTCCACCGGTCTAGCCTGCTTCTGCATGCCTTCCTCCTCCCGGGCGGAGCGTAAAGATGGGCGGAACGCTTCCCCAAAGTTGGAAGTCTCTGAGCGTGTGAAGAGTACCTCTCCTTGCTTGGCCTGATGGAAGTGGACCTTGGGTTGAAGCAAAGAGGGTGAAGTCGGCCGCATCGCAAAAGTTGGCATTGCAAAATTGGATGCCAAAGAAAGAACTGGAGCAAGGGGCTGGAGAAGGGGCAGAGGGGCAGCTGCATTAAGGAGCAGGAAGATATTAGCCATGGTTTATTGACTAAGCTGGAATCAAACAGCATGCTAAACTCTAAACCAGAATGGCTGGATTGATATATTCAGCCCGTGTTTCTCAACCTTGGAAACTTGTGTGGACTTCAATTCCCACTCTGGCTTTACTCTACATTCCCAAAGTGCCACCGCTGTCTCATTCTGTCTGTCTGTCTGTCTGTCTGTCCGCCCATCCATCCATCCACCCATCTATACATCCATCCATCCATCCAAAAGGTCTGCCTGCCTGCCTGCCTGCCTGTCTTTCTGTCTGTCTACCTACCTACCTATCTACCAATATTGATCTATCTATCTATCTATCTATCTATCTATCTATCTATCTATCTATCTATCTATCTATCTATCTACCTACCTACCTACCTATTTATCTATCCATACATTCATCCAAAAGGTCTGCCTGCCTGCCTACCTACCTACCTATCTACCAATCTATCTACCTACATACCTACATACCTACCTGTCTCTCTCTGTCTCTATCTCTCTATCTTTCTATCCATCCATCCATCCATGCATATTTGAAGCACCAGCCCCGCAGGCACATTGGGAAAGTAGAGCAAAGCCAGTCTGGGAGGGAGGGAGGGAGGGAGAGAGAGAGAGAGAGAGAGAGAGAGAGCTGATGCATCAGATTGAAATGAGGCCTAGTTTAGACTGAGGCCCTTTTCCACATTGAAACCTCTTTGGCTTCTATTAAAGGTTTTGTGGACGAAACATAGTCAAGACTATCAGGAAGCTCTCACATTTTGTTGAGGCTTTAAACAGAATCCATTGGACCAGACGTCCACCCTAAAAAATTACTTTTCCCCAATGTATTACGGTGCCAATTCTGAAGAAGGCAAAACCAAAATGTACTGGTAAATTACAACACACACACACACATACATACACACACACACACACACACTCCCTTCTAACCCTGCTGGAGCAGGTGATTGGACTAGAATAGATATCTCATTATCTTTTTCCCCCCTCCCTCCTTCTTTATTTCTTTTTCTTTCTGTCCCTTCCTTCCATCCCCCACTCTGTCTTTGTCCCTTTTTCTTTCTTTCCCTTTTCTCTTTCTTTTCTTCCTTCCCTCTCTCTCTTTTCTTTCTCTCTCTTTCCTTCTCTCAGGCTCACCCCATTGACTTGACTTGCTTGGGCAGGTCCCTCCAGTGCAGTGGGCACAATGGGGTGGACCTGCGGGGCCGGCAACTAGAATGCGGCAGTGGCGGCACATTTGAAAAGTAGAGCAAAGCCAGAGGTTGGTAATTTTTGCTGCAAAGAATCACAAAAGCTTCTGGGTTGTGCACAAGAAGGGACACACATGTCAATGCAATTCAGCAACATAAAATAAAGAGATACAAATAAAACAATTCAACAAGAATCGGCAAAGCATCTCTGGTTAGATTTTATTCACTGCTAGAATCTAATCAGAGATGCTTTGCCGATTCTAGTCCAATGACCTGATCCAGCAGGGTTATAAGGGAGTGTGTGTGTATGTGTGTGCATGGCTGTCAAAGCTCCAAAAACAGGTCAAGTATCTCTGGGGAGGCCAGTCATAAATTAGAACACTTGCTAAACAACCGGCCATTAAGTGAGGACCACTTGTTTGCCAGTCACCTGGCCACGCCCACCCAGTCACATGACCACCAAACCACACCTACCCGGTCATGTGACCAGCAAGCCATGCCCGACCAGCAAGCCACGCCAGCCAGTCATGTGACCAGCAAGCCACGCCCACCCAGTCATGTGGCCAGCAAGCCATACCCTCAAATTAGGCCATGCCCACAGAAATTTGAATCCCACCCCTGGGTGGGGGGCACCAAGGATGAGTTTGTAGCACCAAGGGGGTGGTGGACTGAAAAAGTTTGGGAACCACTGCACTAGATGGAAGTCCAAGTCTTAATTGCCAATGGGTGGCTCATCTGCCAAAGACTGTTGTTGTTTTTTTTCAAGTGATGTATAGAAAGTTACATTTATGTTGATATGTCTTGCTTGGTTATTCCATCCTATCCAGCATTGCTGATTTGGAATCAGAGAAGTTGAAGACTCCATATGACTCTATAGGCTAGGAAAGACTAAGTCCAGCTATGCCTAGCTAAGGACTATCCTAAAGAGACTGAAGTGGCTCCAATGTGTTTCAGTCAATATTTGACCCCTAAGGAGATGCCAGAGAACAAACCTAAGATCTTTTCATGAGAAGAATATGCTTTATTTCCAGAGCAATAGACTTTTCCCTTATAGAGTAATTGAAACCAGTGCAACCAAAAAGCCAATTTAAATGTGTTAGAGCTTCATTCTCTACAAAGATATGGAATCTTTGGAGGGAAAAACAGCAGTGACATGTGTGTGGTTTTTTTTTTTTTTTTTTGGTAGCCTTATTTTACTTTTGATTCTGAACTTCTGGCTTCCAAAAACCACTCCTTCGTAAACATGGTCATCTTTATTTTACATTTGATGCTCCTATGATCATTGAGCTTAAGGTGTTTATTCAGAGACCATTACACAACCTTAAGTCAAATTCACATTTTAGCAAGTACGGTATATATAGAACAGCGGTTTTAATTAACATTCTATTTTTAAAACTGAAGATATAGTCTCCCCTTGCTGCTAACAGTTAAGAGTGTGTGTGGTCTGAGCAGAGAGCAACTGTGGGAATTCCTCCTCATCTGTTTGTACAGATCTTGAGCAGATGGGAAGATTTTTAACTTCAACAATTCCATGTCAGAAATGTAAAAGAAGTCTTCTCTGCATAAAAATGCAGTAATTGAAAGTGTCACCTGTTGAATTTGTGTAGCTGTCATGCTGTTGTTAAAGAGGCCATGGGAGATTTGGAAGAAAAAAAAACATCTGGGATACCAGATTATACCTGAAGTGTCATGGAAAGAGGGACAATAATAATTAAAAATCACCTTTAGTTTAAGGAGGAAGCATAAAGCATGTTCTACTTACCACTGGTGCTTCAAAAAACCAAGCAGCCTGGAATATAAAATCAAGATCTTTTATTTCTCATAAACTGTAAACAGTTTGTTTAATCCTAAATGTGATCAAAGTTTTACAAATCAGAATGTGTACATCAAGCTTGGTTTTTCAAATAAAGCCTCTGGAGAGGGATGTGCCCAAGCAAATATCAAATGCAGATTCTCCAATAACAAAGATTCCTCTGGTAAGTGTACAGTACGTCTAATGCCAAGTTTCTCAACCTTAGCCATTTTAAGATGGGTGGACTTCAATTCCCAGAATTCCCTAACTAGCATGGTGGCTGGGGATTTCTGGGAGTTGAAGTCCACCCATCTTAAAATTGCTAAGGTTGAAAATTATTGGTCTAATGCCTTTAGTACTGTCCTCAAATTCTACCTATTATATTAATTATGGAGGCAGAGATTGAAGCAATCAAAAAAACGGTACTTCAGGTCTGTTGTGATAAAGCCCAAACTAAAACTCTGCATTGAATTCAGCAACATGCCCACAAACAACAGACATGGGAAAGATTTGTCTTCCTTGATCTGACCTTATGAGACTTACCAAAAGACAACAAGCCTATAGCACCAGACCTTCCCTATCAACAGCTACTATTTTTGTTTAGTTTTATCTCACCTTTATTATTTATATTAAAAATTGAAGGTGGAAAACATACCTAATACTTTTCCTCCTCCTATTTTCCCCCACAACAACCCTGTGAGGGGTGTTGGGCTGAGAGGCAGTGACTGGCCCAAATTCACCCAGCCAGCTTTCATGGTTAACGTGTGACTAGAACTCCCAATCTTCCGGTCTCTAGCCTGGTGCCTTAACCACTGGACTATCCATGTGAGGGGAGAGCAGTTCTTTGCTTATTCACATCAACTGCTGACTGCCATTTTGTTCTGTCACCACCAATGCAACTGGAGAGTCAGCTACATCCAATAGGACCTGAGCAGTTCCCAGCTCCTTATCATGTTATCCCCAGACTCATCAATAAGATAAATTAGGGAAGGAAGGAAGGAAGGAAGGAAGGAAGGAAGGAAGGAAGGAAGGAAGGAAGGAAGGAAGGAAGGAAGGAAGGAAGGAAGGAAGGAAGGAAGGAAGGGTGTTTCAGAAGATGTCATTATGCACACTCTTGATGATTCAGGTTTTCAACCATTTTGCTGTTCATAGAAAATGTCCAAATGCATGTATCCCATCCATGCTACAGTACATAACACTCAGGGACGATCCAGATGTTTTGATACTGGAGGCAAGATGTCATACAAACAACTCTCTGATTCCTAACAGAATATTAAGTAACTGTTAAGTATATGTGAAATCGGTAGCCTGAACCAGCTGCTTCATCTTACCTAACAATAGGATTTGCCCTATAGTGAGTGCTTAGCAAACCTACAACTCACTAACCTTTACTTGGCTATAACGACAGGAGCCCAGTCAGTTTCTCCTCATTTGTGGTTTGTGTAGCAGAGCACTTTCTCTGAAAGTCCCAACCTGAGTGGCCAATAAGACATCAGGAAATCCATCCTCCACTAAACCATGAAACCCAACACTGCCCACATTTAACCCATGCTTCTGGCAAAAGGCATCTTGGGAAGAACCATGCACATGGATTGATAAGAACACAGGTATTGGATTTTGGCTCTTACACCTTTCCTCTTCAATAATTCCAACATATAGTTTAATTTACTGTTCTCTCCTTCCACCCCTGCAAGTCATTGCTGGAAAGAAAAGTTTTAATCAAGAAACCAGAGCTTCTCTTGGGCTAGAATTTATTTGTCAAGTAAAAATCATATAATTCCACAATGTCTGCAATAACATTCTCTCATTATACATCAAAAGCATTTGCACTTTTGAAAGTTTAATCACTGCCTGGGCTCATAATGCAGGGATCCTATAGGCAGGCTCCGGAACAATTTCACTCAAGAAAATTATTTAGCTCAATCCTTGGTGAAGAAAAAGCAGGGAAGAAAAACCTGTTTTTGTTTCTTTATCCCTAAGGTGCCTGGTACCCATTATTATTTGAAGAGCTATTCCTCTATTCATGCCTTCACAGCTACCTGACATGTAATAATCAGTGTTCTCATAGCAGGCTTCCTGGTTTTACCGCTAGATTGTATCTCCATTTCTAAACTGCATTATTACTTTTGTTTGCTTGCTTATGATTTCAGAATCCCAACTCTCTCACCTGGAAAACAGTTGCTGCAAAAACCTCTTTATTTGCCAGTGTGTAAAACAGATCGTGTCTGTCTGTCTGTCTTTCTGTCTGTCTGTCTATCTATCTAACTATCTATGGGCCCCCGAGACATTTTAGAGACGTGTTCTGGCTGTCCATTTTGTTGTAGTCCAAACCTGGCTCATATAAGCAATCAAGGTTTGGGCCACAATACAACCTGTGTTCCTACATTCATACATTAACCTATATTACAAAGACCAAAGGGGGGGGGGAGAGAAGATACTGTTTATTACAGCATGATGTTGGAATGCTTTTGATAAACCCAACTGGTTGACTTTATTATTATTTATCTCTTCCTACTAGGTCAGCATGGCAGCTACACAATTTCTGAGATACAGTCGGTGAATATAAATACTTTGTTTACTGGGCCACTGGCTCTTCCCCTGTAGTCACTGGGGGGTCAGTTCAGTTTCCTGTGAATGTTTTATTACAAAGGAACTTTAAACAGTTCACATGTAATGTGTGTGTGTATGAGACAGACAGATCTCATTACATTTCATAGTGAATACGCTTGTATGTGTGTGGGGGGGGGGAGGTACGTTTTAGCAAAACTTCAAATGCAATATCAACCCAAATGTTTGTAAATGAAGCAAAATTTCATAAGATGCCAACCGACCAGATCTGAGTAAGTGCGGTGTCTTTTGAATTTTGCATCAGCTGGAGAAGTGGGTTGCGCGTGACAAACTGAAAGAGCATTTCTGCAATTGGAATTGACTGGCTGTTCTTCCTCCAAAACTTTCAGAAGGTCTGAGAAACGAGGTCAACAAAAAAGTGAAGAAATCCATGAAGACGGTTTAAAAAGTCAGAATGGCAGCTATCGCCTCATGATCAAAGCCCCACATCTTTTGTATGTACATCAATGTCACACTTGCATACAGAGGGATGGGGCTTAGATTACACAGTCATAGCCACCATCTGGATTTTTTTACACACACACCCACCCCCACACCCTGCCCTTCTCATAGGTGCCATTGGTAAAATGATAAATAATGCAATTAAAACAGCTATAGCAGGGGCGAATAAAATAGCAGTATGGAACAGCACTTACTAACTTGGCCAAATCTTTTCAAGTATAGGAGAATTTGCAACGGCCAACTCACTGAGACCATCTTGCCATGGCCAACTCGCCACGGGACAACTTGCCCCAGACAATTCCACGCAGGCTAATTCACTGTGATAAACGTCAACTGCTACTGACATTATTTCCATTGACAAAAATAGAAATATAGAAATAATGTTGAAGAAACAGGGCAGGATAACACTTATCCCACTGAGTTATCCCACTTGGAATTTTCCATGGCGAGTTATCCCTCAGTGAGATGGCCACGGCGAGATGACTGCAGTAAATTGATCATGGCAAATTGTCCCATTCCGAGTCTCTTCTTCCATTTCTGCTCTGTATCACTTCAACATTCAACAGACTCACTTCTAGGCAACTGTGGTTAGGATGTCCTGTTCAGGTGTAGGTCAGCTGATGTCTCTTGAGATATGGGTGAAAGACAAGCCTCGAGTTAGAAGGGAGGTGCACAGATGTGACTGTGCCATTTTTAAACATTTGTGATGAGATGTTTCTGCAAAAGATTGGCTTGATGTGTATTTCACTGATGTCACACTTATCCTTTCAAGCAGGAATGGGAGAACCTGTGGCTCTTCAGATGTTGCTGAACGACATCCTCCAGCAGGCAGAGCCAAAGTCCATTGTTGAGGGATGCTGGTTCAGCAATATTTTTAACAACAGATTTTCCCACTTCCACTTTGAGGAGTTAAAGCCGGGGAGGGATTCTACAGGTTTGCACCTATTTGCTAGAACCGGTTGTTAACATTCTAAGCAGTTCGGAGAACCAGTTGTTAGAAGAAATTACTGGCCTAATCCTGTAAGGAAGGCAGGAAGGAAACATTCTGGTGTTGCTTACAGAAACTGCCTCTCTGTTAACCCTTATTACGTTCTTGGCAGGACTAGACTTCCTGTCTCAGGAACGTCTCTGGAGTTTTTTTCCCCTCCTTTGCTGGTACTTTGCTTGTGTGGAGTGACCATTCAAAGTTACAATGGCACTGGAAAAAGTGACTTATGACCATTTTTCACACTTATGACTGGTGCAGCATCCCCACAGTCATGAGAGGCCAGGCGAGGAGATGCGTGCCTCGATGTGAGTGATATTGAATTGGCCACACCCAGCCAATAACATGACCACCAAGCCATTTCCATCCAGTCACATGATCACCAAGCCACGCCCACCACCTAAGCCACCCCCACAGAACTGGTTGTTAAAAAATTTGAATCCCACCCCTGGTTAAAGCATATGCGGCCCATGAGGGATAGGATCTGAACCTGGAATTATACTCTTCAAATGCCATAAATCAATTCAACGTCTCAGCTGAATGCTGACTACATTGTTTTCAAAACTCTTTTAAAAGCCAGGGCTGCTGGTGCCAGATGCTTATTGCTTGGGTATGCAGGGCTGCCACCCAAATCACCTCTGCTCCAAAAGTCCAATAAGACTGTCAATCTTCTAAAGCCTTGATCTCCCATTGGCTACTTTTGCAACTTTCAACTTCTCCTTTAGAGTTGTTGCTCATGTTTTTCTCTCGTGTTCTTCTATTGGTGAACAAACATAAGAAGGGAGATAGAAATCTGTTCTTATTCCAGATAGTTCTGTCTCCGTCCTTCTTTTTCTAGCCTTTGTCCTGTACTTGCCAGCACTGGGGTCTGCTTCAAAAGCCATTCTTTCTCTCCTCTGCATTCACTGAGTCCCATTAAGGCTAATAAAAATTGACCGGGTATTTCTCAATTTAATGGGTTGTGTTCATCACTCACTCTGCCAAATTGTCCAGTCTGTTTTCCTCTTCAAATCTCTGTGTGTATTGGGAAGCCTAGATGTGCCTAGAGGAGGTCAAACTCGCAAGTTAGTCATTGTCACCTTTTCGTGCCATCATGACAGTGCTTTGGGATGGTGATAAATGAAAGAATCATCGCAATCTGTACTAGAAACACAAACGTGCTGTTTTGAATGGATCAGGGCTGTTGTGAAGACATTCAGAAGAACCCATTTTGCACACAAAAGGAGAAAAAAAGGGGGTGCGGGAGAGAGCAGACATAAAACATGAGATGCAACCACATTCTTCCTGCAGCTCTTTTAAAGCAGAGATAACTTTTAAAGCAGAGCTGATACAAAAAAAAGATTGAATCATTTAGCTACAGCCTTTTCAAAGACTTTGCTATTTGTGGCAAAGGATAGACTCGTTATTCACTTAGGCCCCAGGTAGTCTAGATGGCAGTTGATCTGGGAAAACATTAACGTAGTTCCCCGCAAAGACTGATCTTATACTTCAGTTGGATCAAAATGACTACCACTGGGTCTTTGTTGGCAATCGTGCAAGAAAGTTAAGTTGTCCTATGGTTAGCAAATGGTCCATGGGAAGGAAAAGAAGAGAAAACCCACCAAAATGGCAATATGAAACCAGAAACAAGCAATATAAAAGAAACATTTATTCAACTAACCCTAAAGTAGTTGAATGGATCATTTGGCAAATGATCAATGGTAAAGTGCACAAATCACAACCAAGATGAATCTACACTAAGCAAATTTAGCTCATTCCGCCAACACTGATGCTTGGTCTTTATGTGACCAGTGAAATGTTGTATGAATAAGCCCTGTGAAGTTCAGTGAGTTGCCAGTCAATTCCTTTTAACCTAAATTTGCAATGATAAAAAGGGGGAAGATATAAAAAGGATGTTTGAAAATACCTGAGTTTTTCTCCACTCGCTTATTGAATAAATGTGCACGAATCCACGTCCGAGTAAAAATAACAAGTTGGATCTCAGCCTAATACAATATAATCATGAAATATGATTGAAAGATTTTTTAACTAATGATTTATAACATCTTACGACATCTCCCCAGCTATCACTGTGATGATAGATCACTGATGAAGACAAGATTTACATTACCGCTGCTCTGGTTGGTCGATAAATCAATGTTAATCACTAATGAGCCAGGATTTAACTCAGTACTCTAAAGGCAAAAGGCATTATTTTAGGTGAGGCCCAGGTAAACTAGACTGCCTGAGAAAAGGCATTCTTACTATTTGCATATGAAGGGAGATTTTCACCAAACCATGGCATCTTAGATTAAAGAAACACAACTTTACTTCTCACATACATAAGGGAAAACCAACTATAACATCTCTCTAAGGCAGGGGTCCCCCACCACTACTGGACCTTGAGCCATTTGGAACCGGGCTACAGAAGTGGTGGGCAAGCTGTGCACACGCCAGAGGTGGTATTATTCAGCAGGTTCTGACCAGTTCTGGAGAACCGGTAGTGGAAATTTTTAGTAGTTTGGAGAACCAGCAAATACCACCTCTGACTGGAGATTTTGCAGTATCCTTCCCCTGCCAGGCCCACCAAGCCACGCCCACAGAACCGGTAGAAAACAAAATTGAATCCCACCACTGGCGCACGCGTATCTCCACTTGCGTGGACAGTGGGCGAGCACCTGCGTGCATGCGCCATTAGCTTGCCTGCTGCTGGAGCTGCATGCGTGTGCATGCTTGCCCACCCACCGCTCGCGCAGAATCATCCCCTCTTCCTCCTCCTCCAGAAAGGTTGGGGAACTCTGCTCTATGCAGGGGTGGGCTTCAAAAAATTTAGCAAAGGGTTCTCTGCCCAGTTGTTGGGTGGGCATGGCCATGATGGATGTGGCCTAGTCGGCCTCCTGCACCACGGTGGGGGGGGGGCATTTTTGCCTTTCCCAGGCTCCGGAGGCTTTCCTCGATCCTTCGGGAGGGCGAAAACGGCCTCCTCAGGCACCAGAGACTCTCTGGAATCCAGAAACGGGCCCATTTCTGACCTTCCCGAACTTCTGGGAGGCCCATTTTTCACCCTCCCTAAGCCCCTGCACTTACCTTCATCCAAAACGGGACATGTGGGGATTCCTGGCAGGGGAGGGAGGGGTGGGTGGGCCCAGCCAGGAGTGGGATTTGGGGGTTCTCTGAACTGCACATAATCTTAGTTAGGGGCTCTCCCCGAACCCCTGAGAACCCCCAGCAGCCCACCCCTGGCTCTAGGGGACCCTTCCAGGTATAATTTGTATATCTCCTTCCAATGTCAGGTGGTGATGGGTGTCTTTTCCTTGGCTTCCAGTATAAATCTGTCCATAGCTTGCTTGGGAGCGTTTCACCACCTGTATATTAAATCAAGGCCTAGTTGTTGGGTCTATACCCCATACTTCCGGAACTAGGCACTGAATGTGGGAATGACAAGTGGCTTAATCAATCCGCTCCCAGAATGTTAAAGGAAAATATTCCAATTGCCAATGAAGAAAGTTATCAGAATAGGACAAATCCTATTCAAACAACTACTGGCTCCTTTACGCTGCTTTCTTGAAGGATTGAATGGGTGGGTAGCAGCCCTGCCAGGGGTAGAGATTCATGTGATGGTGGTCATTCTTGGCTTTGGGAAAGAGAAGTGCTTCCTTGAGAACGTAACCCAACTCATTTCCCAACCGGAGACACATGCCCTGTAAAAAAAGATGCTTGTTGTTAAGCCTGGATTCCCCAACGGGTGTTAAGGAAAACAAACTAAACAGAACGTGCAGCGAAGTCAGATAGGAAGACAGGTAAATGTGTGAGATAAGTTTTCTAGATAACACGCAGTAAAAATACAGATACACTTGTGCTTTCAAAAATATAGTTTATTCCATTTAAGAATTATAGCATAGTCAAGATAAACGGTCCATTAGTCATATATCAATTTCAGTCAAGTCTTGTCGGGGATACTCTATTTGCAAAGTCCGTGTTGAATAGCCAATGTCAGTTCACTTACAATAAATCAGTCCAATCTTTATCTTCTCTCCATTGAGAAAAATCAACACTCCTTTTTCTCTCTCCGTTCCAGCAAGAACGCAGTCATCAATCCATCCAGTAATTAGGGATCTTCAAACCAGAGAGAGCGAGCTGCAATTGCCTCGCTTCTTATATAGTGCTTTTACAACCACACCCTTAATTACATTCTTGCAGTTAAAGTTACACACACTTTAACTAACAAACCATGATACCTTATTTATTATTTTTACCCAAACCAGTTAGGGTAAACAATGTTATCCCTAACACTTGTTACTGGTAATTATTGCAAACGTTGAACACTGATGCTTGGATTCAGGGAACTCCGTAGAGCTACCTTCTGAACAGACATGCGGGGGCCTGCATTGTGAGGGGCTGATTGCAAAAAACAAAACAGACCCTTAGGCTGCTCAGCCATTGGAACAGAGAACAGTGTCTCTCCCCCACACCCCAAACCCCCACTAGTTTCTATATTATGCAACCTTAATGAGCTTCACATAAAAATGCTTCTCTGCTGACCTGCGCCAAGCAGCAATAATCATTTCCAAAGATTCACATGATCCCTTTCAAAATGCAGAATATGGAATACTGTCTTTTCCCCCCCCATTAAAATAGCTTCGGATTCTATTAGGATTGGCTCAGAGGCAGGTTTGACATCCACTATGACGGAGTCCTGTCATTTGGACTGACCAGTCAGGGGTTGTTGTTGTTGTTTTTTGCCAGAAAGAAAATCATGATGTTCACCTGTGTGTGTGTCTGTGTGTGTGTGTGTGCGTGTGCAGAATCCCTGCTAGCTTTTCATACAGAGTAGGAAAAGAAACAATAATTAGCTTGGGTTTCCCCACCCCCCCCCTCCCCCACCAGCTAAGCTAACAAAGGGAGAGCAAGGCTGGGCGTCTTGGTGCAGCTGTGTGCTTCAATCCCAGGCTTGGCAATTAATTGGGAGGCAATTTTTAATTTTTGATTAAAGCTTTGGTTGGTCGTTCTACTCATTGAAGCGTATAGTTTTTAAAAAGTAGAGCTGACTGATTCAACAGATGGGTATGCACAGAAAGGGTGTTCTGTTCTTCCTTATTAAGAAGGTTTCCGTCCAGGCGAATAGATTCCTCTTCATTCTTTTCTTGTGGAATTAGATTGCATGATGCCTCATCTTTTCTCCATTCATTGATCCAGGGAGAAGATTTGAACTAACATAAACAATAGGGTTTGGTTCTGAGATTTCTAACTTGCTTAGCATTTTGATTATCGTTGTGGTCTGAATGGGATCCCATAGGCTGATAGAGATAACAATAAAAACAGATGGAAAAGAATGAAGATGGCTCTAATGTGTGGTGTGAACCCAACTATTGTCTTAGCATCTGTAAATTGGGTCATCCAATCAATGTAGTTATTATGGGCAAGGCAAGTTATGTGAAAAGAATTGTTTTTTTTTCAGCAGGGATTTTTATATAGCCAGCGGTGACCAGGAAAATAATCACATAACTGTAGATGTTCATTTTATTATTTTTGCTCTAAAAATATTGTTTATTCTCCTGTGAATGCCTTTAGCATCAGGGCTGCAAAAGCAAACTCAACTACATTTGCTGTAATGATAATGGCACTATAATTTAAGCAGTTTTGAAGCAGCATATCATTACGAGTTTTTCTTTCCTCCTTTCTTGAATTAATAGAGTTTGTGTTTATATTCAGTTCTCACATCGAGGATTGTGAAGCAGTTATAAAGTATGAACTGAGAATGGGAACATCAGGAAGGAAAGAAATGTTAATTTGATCTTTCAGGGCTGACCACCCAAAAGACAATTAAATCCAACTTTTCAAAACCGTCTAACTGCAATTTGGGGGTTCTTTTAAAATCCTCTGCGCTTGGAATTTCACCCAGTGGTAGCAACAAGGAATGCTTAGTGCACAACTCCACCTGTTGAAACAGCTTTAGTCATTTCCCATCCTTTGTGCCTTTGGGAGCGAGACACTTTTAATAGATTCAGCTTTAGAAATAATTCCAGCATCGGTCATGATCTCCCTCCTAGCAGCAATTTCGTATTGCTTCTACTATTCTATTGCATCTGCTCAATTTGGGTTTTACTCCTGGCACAATTCAAGATGGTGTTTTTAACCTTAGGATTGAAAATAGCTTGGAATTTACATGATGATGAACTAGACCAGAAAACCTGATCATGGTTGGAAGCTGCAAATTAAAACAACAACAACAACTTTGGGAAAAACTAAAATATTGGATTTTTATTTTTAATTTTGCTACTTTTTTTAAAGGGAGTTTAACCTTTACCAATCTCTAGAGAAATTGCCAATACATCTTGATCGACCTTTGGACTCTTCCCTGATTCCCATCAGCAGACATTTATTTCTTATATAGACAGTGAAGATATAATAAGATGTAGGACTTTTGATTTCTCTCGAAAGGCTTTCAATCAGTAACCTGGATCCAGTGAATCACCAGTGTGTGTTTTGCCGCACAATCCTCTTGCTGAGAAAGAGAAGTTGAAGACAACTTTGTCTCTCCATTTCCTTCCTCCAGGCACCCCCTTTGTCTTTCTATCTCCTGGGTAGGACGAGCATTAAAGAGGGCTGTTAAAGCACTGTAAAGCGGTATATAAGTGTTATTGCTACGTGCTATTAGAGCTGTGGTGGTGCAGTGGTTAGGATGCAGTACTGCTGGCTAATGATTAAGCTCCAACTCCAGGGGTCTGATCCTGACTCGTTCAAGGTTGACTCAGCCTTCCACCCTTCCAAAGTTGGTAAAATAAGGACCCAGATTGTTGGGGGCAATAGGCTGGTTCTGTAAACCACTTAGAGGAGGTGGTAAAGCACTATTATAAGGCAGTATATAAGTTAAGGGCTATTGCTGTTAGATAATTAGCAAGCTAGGCAGTTCAACAATTCTTCTTTAAGCATTTTAAACTCGCCAAATAGCTATCTTCCTATTTCTGCTTTCCTGGTTAGAAATATTCCTGCAGGGTCCAATCTGGGTGGGTCACCAGGACCAGAGGTTTAGCTATTCTATGCATAGTATTTATGTGGTGCTTGTCAATAGTCCAAAGTGCACATTCTGGTAGAGACAAATTCCCTGAGGATGATCTCCAGCAGGAACTCAAAAATCTCAGAAGACTAAAACCGCTGCTCCAGATGACTGACTCAGATTGGATCCTGCAACATTATACCGGAATACGTATTATTTGCCTTCATTCATAAGAAATGTTCCTGTTACTCATCCATTTCAAATCTTCTTACAAATCATCCCATCGATGATTAAGCTACAGCTTTGAATAGCACTCCTTGCTCATTTTCTATTACCTCAATCAACCAACTCTGTCCCACAAAAAGAAAAATATTCATTTGCTACATTTCCAGGTGGAGAGGGAGGGGGGAGAAACAGGTGAAAGGCATCAGATTCAATACTAGGTGCTGAAGATCTGATTTGCAAATGTAATCTTCTCTGACAATGAAATATTATCAAATAAAATTACTTCCTCACTGTTCTCCTTTTCATTAGCTGTGCTGTTTGGATAATGGTGGTAAAACCATTCATTAGGAACAGCAGAAATTAAGCAAACTATTTTTGTGTCCAATTTACATACTTCTTGTTTGCGCAGTAATAACTTGAATGGATCTTTTTCCCAGTAAGGTCAGCTTCGTGTATAGGGATCATTATAGGATCCACGTGAAATCATTTCTATAGTTCTTTTCTGCCCCAGATTCAAGATGCCACCCAATACATCCATTTTCAGGGCTCTTCAATAAATGACATTTTGTGACATCAGACAGTGCATGTACAATGAACACCTCTGGAAATACAAGTACACAGGTTTCCATTAGTTTTATTTATTTATTTATTTATTTTGTCAAGTGATTATAAGATAACAGATATAAGTACAAATATAGTTATGAATACATGAAATGGATACATATAAGAAAAATAAAAAGAAACAATAGGACAGGGACATTGGTGCGCTTATGCACGCCCCCTACAGACCTCTTAGGAAAGAGGTGAGGTCAATAGTAGACAGTCTAAGGTTAAAGTTTTTGGGGTTTGGGGAAGAAACCACAGAGTCAGGTAGAGTATTCCAGACATTGACCACTCTGTTGCTGAAGTCGTATTTCCTGCAATCAAGTTTGGTGCAGTTTACCTTGAGTTTGTATCTATTGTGTGCTCTTATATTGTTAAGATTGAAGCTGAAGTATTCATTTACAGGTAGGACATTGCAATGTATGATTTTATGTACTATACTTAGATCAGACCAAAGGCAGCATAGTTCTAGATTTTCTAGGTCTAGAATTTCAAGTCTGCTGGCATAAGGTATTCTGCAACAAGTAGAGTAGTTCAGTAACAAACTCACAATTGGAGGAATGTTTCCCTCCATCCAAAGTCAGGTAAATATCTTTCTTTGAGATTAAATATCTCAAACAATATATCAAACAATATATTTTGTTTTATTTCCTTTATCTTCTTGGTGGAAAGCCAACCTACCATTGGGGAACTGAAGGTAAAAACCTGTTCCAGGTTTGGTTCCAAGATATCCGGAACAAAATCCATTGTATCCAGATTAGAGGCAAAAAAATAAATAAATAAGCACTATGTGTTACAGATTTTGTTGTATTTTGGAAGTTCTCAAGTTCTTTTAAAAGTGTTTTCCCGAGATTTGATTTCCATTTTTGATGAACTTATCCACTGTTCCTGTGTCTACACTTATTCTCTGAATCTAATACTAATCTTTCTCTAAGCCAATAACAATCCACGTTTTTCCTGCTGCTGTTTATCTTAATATATTTAAGATTAAATGCATTGATCAAACATAATTTGTCCTAGTTTGTATTTGTGGTGTTATGGGAGGGGATTAACTTATAACATGTTCAGAGAGGCAGCCCAGTCCTCCAGTGATAGCGGCTGGATTTTAAATGAGTTTGTGTTGTGTTTTGTTTGCAGAAAGAGGAGGATATTGCCCTTCTTTTACTATATTGCACCTACCTCCATCTTTAAGGAGTAGAAAAGAAGATAGTGGCAAGTAAGACTAGTGAAAGCAATTCTTGCTTGGCTGAGAGACCTGGTAGGATGAATGAGCCCATATAATATGTAACTGGCTGTGCCTGGCTGTCTGTGTGTTTATGCTTGTGTGTGTTGGAGAGAGAGGGGGGGGAGGGAGGGAGGGGGAGGGAGGGAGGGAGGGAGAGAGAGAGAGATCAATGCATAAAACATGTATACATACTGCATTACATTTTTAATTCACTGACTAGAGTAACATCTATTGAACAGAACGGGAATTACTTTTGCATCAATGTACCCAGGGACTATGCTGAAAGTATGAATAAATATTGGAATAATTTAAATTATTGACTGGGCAGTTGTATGTTCAAATGCAGAGCACTTTGATATTAAAGCAACACAATCTGCAGACCTTTTCGACTGCAAGACAATTCTGAGGAAAATTACATCTCCTGCTCTTCACCCAATCAGGTTGCCTTCTATCCCTTTTCTCATCAACTAATAGGAATGTTTGTGTCTGTGTTAGCTTCAGGAAAACATGTCTTCTTTATAGATACAAGTAGTCCTGGAGTTATGGGTTAGGGTTGGGTTAGGGTTAGGGTTAGGGTTGGGTTAGGGTTAGGGACAGGAACTTCTGTCACTAAGTGAGATGGACAGTAGGGGATTTTTTTGCCACAATCATGAAGTGAATCACAGTACTCATTAAGTAACTCATGCAATCATTTTTTTCCCATTGACTTTGGTTGTTGGAAGCCTCCTGAGATCATAAAAGCCGTTCATGCAACCCTGGGATGCTGCACACATTGTAATTACCTGCTGATTGTCAAGCACCTGGATTTTGATCACATGACTGCGAGGATGCTGCAACCACCATAAGTTTGAAGACTGTCATAAATCACTTTTTTCAAAGCTGCTGTAACTTCAGTCATTACACGAATGATCCTAAGCTGAGTATGTCAGGGGAATAGGAGAGATTCAGTTGATCTACAGTCCTCTTATCCTTAGCTTGTTTCCTGTTCAACCATTTCAAACTCAACTTTTTCTGATCTTAGAAAGATCTAATGTGAGCAATTAGAATAGAATGAATAGAATAGACTTCTTTATTGGCCAAGTATGATTGGACAACAAGGAATTTGTCGGTGAAAATGCTCTCAGTGTACATGAAAGAAAAGATACATTCGTCAAGAGTCAAGAATCATAAGGTACAACACTTAATGATAGTCATAGGGTACAATAAGCAATCCAATCATACTAGGAAACAGTCATTATAAATCGTAAGGATACAAGTGACAAAGTTACGGTCATACAGTCACAAGTGGGAGGGGATGGGTGATAAGGAGTGATGAGAAGGTTAATAGTAATAGTAGTGCAGACTTTGTAAATAGCTGAACAGTGTTGAGGGAATTATTTTGTTTAGCAGAGTGATGGCTTTGGGGGAAAAACTGTCCTTGTGTCTAGTTGTTCTGGTGTGCAGTGCTCTATAGCAGTGGTCCCCAACCTTGGCAACTTTAAGCCTGGCGGACTTCAACTCCCAGAATTCCACAGCCAGCAAGCTGGCTGGGGAATTCTGGGAGTTGAAGTCCGCCAGGCTTAAAGTTGCCAAGGTTGGGGAGCCCTGCTCTATAGCATCGTTTTGAGGGTAGAAGGGTTAGAAGGACTAGGAAGTTTTACTAAATCAATCTTTCCTCCTTCATTGGCTAAAGCCTTCCTGTCAACCTCAAAGTAGGAAAGAATCCTACAGTAGTTCCTTAAATATTCATTCATTCATGTCATTGGGGCTATCCTAGGCGACCTAGAACAATAAAAAGGGAAAAAAGTGTAAACAAAATAGTAGCAAAGTAATGAAACAATAGAATAAACAATGAAAAGGAAAACAATGAGAATACCGCCATATGAGAATAAAAGAGGGGTGGGTAAGGAAGCAGGGGGTGAGAGGGGAGGGGAGGTTTTCTATGAATCCAATTGCCACCTCCAGTGTGGAATTCCCCCGGTCAACCAGTAGAGGCAACTCTTCGGGATCTTATAGAAGGAAAGGAAGGGGAAGGCAGATCTCGTCTTGGAGGGTAGGATGTTCCAAAGAGCGGGCGTTATGACGGAGGGGGCTTTTCTCCTGCATCCTGATAGCATGAGTTCTTTGACCGATGGGATCCTCACAAGGCCCTCTCTGCCAGCACGAGTGGGGCGGTCTTGTCCTAGCAGGACAGGATGGTTCATCAGGTAGCCTGGACCCACGCCACGGAGGGCTTCAAAGATCATAAACCACACCTCATTCACAGTCTGCATCCAGGAGCAAGCCAGCAGCCAGTGTAGTTAGCAAAGCAGAGGTGTAATAGGGGCTGTTCTAGGCCCCCCCCAAAGATAGTTCTCACTGCCACACTTTGAATCAGCTGAAGCTTCTGGATGAATATCAGGATTAGCCCCAGGTAGAGTACATTGGGATGTGACAGATGAAAGATGACTAGGGCTTGTGTGTAACTAAGAGCAGGGAATCTATATCCAGGAAGCTGGTGCACAAACCAGAGCTGCACAACAATTCTCCTAATCACACCCACCGCCTGCTCTTTAAGCAAGAGTCCTGAGTCCAGGAGAACTCCTAAATTGCAAACTGTTAGATCGGGTAGATCGGTCCCCACAGAGACGCGAGACCAAAAGTGAACATTCAGCTCTTTATTGAATATATAGTTCTGTACAAGACCTGCGCTTCGTGGCAGCCCTTCATATAGGAGCTGTCCGCAGCGCGGCGGCCAATGACAGCGCTTTGAATCTCCCGCAATCGGCTCGGCCAATCGCGGTAGATTCTAAGCGCGCCAATCACGGCTGTTTAGTCATCCAATCAGGTTGCGGCCCGTGTGGGCCAATCAGGTTTCAGGGTTTGGAGTATGTTAATACAGAACACAAACTGGATTTGAATGGGGTAGTGCAATCCCATCCAGAACTAAGAATGACAAAAATGAAGATTCTGGGGCTCCATAGACCCAAAGCCACTCGTTCTTGCTAAGATTCAGTCAAAGCCTTTTGTTTCCCCATCCAAGACCATGCTTTCCCAGGGACTTTATTTATTCAACAGAACAAATAAATCAAATGTCCATTGGAATGCTTGATTTAACATTAAATTTGTCAATTGTTTGTACACAACAAGAAAACTTATGAAATTGCTATAAAATTTAAAATAAGTTGATTGCCATCTAAGCAGGCATCCAGCTATACAGACTAGGAACGGTAAGCCCAGCTGTTCATCTGTACTTGTATCTTTGAAGTTGAAAATTCAGTAGTGTAATAGTAATTTTATATATTATCGTGATTATCTCTTATTTTCTGTAACTATCCTCAGTAGAGAGAACCATTGTTTTTTAAAAAAAGAATTGTCATCCAGCTTAATCTAATTATTATTCTAATTTTAAAATCCATTGGTGCATATACATATCTATATCTGTCCATTGTGTGGTGCTTCTAATCCATTGTGTAGCACATATAGTTGGAAATGCTGCTTTGGAATGAAATTTTATTAATGGAGCAATTAGCCTGACCCATCATTTAAACCAATTGCTAATACAATGAAAATGCTGCAGTTTCCCATAAAATCTGGTGATCCCTGGTTGATCTTTATTTTTAGGTGTCCCTAGCAACACTAACTTTCTTTGTGACCCCACTTTTTTCTTTTCTTTTCTTTTTCAGACAAATTGTTGATGTAGCCTGTTGTCCTCCTCTTGGGCAAAGAAAAAGGGACAAGCCTGATTCATTGCAACTATTCCTGTCACAGCTACCAGGAAAGAATCGGCTTCTTGTAGCCTCGTGCACATTAAATAACTTTCAGTGTCCCTTTTTAGCTTCCAATTCAAACTCACAGCTTGGCCAAAGAGATGATTAATTTGATGCTTTCAAAATGTGGTTATATCATTACTAACTGCGCTGCAAATACACGATGATGGGAAGGTGGTGGTGAAATTAATAAACGTGAAGATAAGATCTGTAACCCAGCAAAAGAAAAACAAGAGGAGAGAAAAAATAGCACCGGCTAATAAAATAGTCACCTTTTCGAAACCTGATAGCTTTTCAAAGTATTAGGCTTCTATAAGCGTTGCCAGCAAGCTAATTTTAGGAGCCTAACGCATCTGGAAGACACCAGGTTCAGATAGAACTGCTCTAATATTTGCAGATCTAGAAGCTCTTAACACTAAAAAAAATCAGAGGTGAGAAAAGGAGGAGAAAAAAATACCCATCCTTGCCCAGTCAAAAGTCCATAGCAGCCCTTGTTTAATGGAGATTCTCAGTCATCCAGGTCAGGATTGGCCTAAAGGTGTGTTTTTTTTTCAAAAGGCATCTGGACTTTCTTGTTTTTTTTCCTTGAAGACCTTTCGCTTCTCATCCAAGAGGCTTCTTCAGTTCTGACCTTAGTAGCCTTTCTAAGGCCTTCTAAAAGCCCTAGCAGCCCTTTTCCTCTTTCAGTTCAGTTCCTCCAGTTAGAGAGGGCTACCTCAAGGCTTCTTATCAGAGGTGGTATTATTCAGCAGGTTCTGGCCAGTTCTGGAGAACCAGTAGTGGAAATTTTGAGGAGAACCAGCAAATACCACCTGTGACTGGTCCCACCCCCATCTATTCTCTACCTCCTGAGTCCCAGCTGATCGGCTGGGTCTTCTTTTGTTGCCCTGAACAGGAGAACGGAGCTGGAAAGCAGTTTAGCAGGGTGGGGAGGGAATGGGGATTTTGCAGTATATCCTTTCCCTAGAGTGGGGTGGAAATGGAGATTTTACAGTATCCTTCCCCTGTCAGGCCCACCAAGCCATGCCCACAGAACCAGTAGTAAAAAAGTTTGAATCGCCCCACTGGCTCCATATTTGTAGATATGTCTCACCAATAAGATGAGAACATGTGCAAAATATGGAGCTTTCTATGATAATCCCCAGGGAAAATGTGTCAGGACACAAAGTTGGAAAGTTTCCAGACCAGGCATGGACTGACCTTGTAGTTCAGTATAAATTGCAGGGCAGGCACAAATATAATAATAAAGCTCTCAAACTAGCATGTGGAAGCTGTGATGTTCTATCACAGTATGAAAAGGTCTTGATTGTTGGCATAATTTTCTCTCTGAAGCCCTTTCCTTTTCCTTGGCAGCTGTTTTTCTCTCATTTGTAGAGTTTGGAGGAAGCGAGATTTTGTGGGCTAAAGAAGAGAAATGCATGAGTGCACAAAAGTGTTCATATCTACATTCGCCCCTACGCGTGCAAATGATCATATATTAACATGTATATTTTCTCAATGTTCTAGGTCTGGGGAAAGCTATTTTGATCCCCAATGGAACCTATGGAGTTTACAGGGAAGGGTTTGTTGCTGCTTTCCATCTGTACGTTCATGGCAAATGCAATGTCTAACTATGGATTTAATCTGTCACGTGCATGTACAAGATGCAACTTTGGAGATATTCTAGAATTGGCAGGCGAATAAAAAAAAATACAAGCAAAAAATATTCCAGTGAATTGAAGACTATGTGTGTTCAGTTGAAATAGAAATCACAGATATACAAGACTGGAAAACCAGAAGTGGAGAATGGGAGCCATTGGAACATCCTGGCTGGAATACTGACTAGGAGCAATGATCACAGCAACATTTTGTTGTGTGCCTCCTGGAGTCACTTTGCATGAGTTGGGTGGCAATATCAATTTATTTAATAAATAAAACCATGTTTTATAGCGGGCCCAAATTGCTCACATGTAATGCTAATTCTTGATCCTTTCCTGTTGACAATGTGAACTTAAATCCAAGGGGATGGCATGACAGTTTTCATTAGGATCTTCAGTGTGAAGATTGAGGATTTAAAACATGAATAATAGCTGTTACATTTTTCAGCGATGGAAGTATATGCTGTTAACAGCTCTGTAAGGCAGATCAGTACTTGTCCCAGCTGCTTCTATGGAAGAGAAGATAAATACGCAGAGAGAGTAGCTTGCCCAAGGTCATCTAATGAGCTTCTAAGAGGTAGGTTTCAAAGCAGCTTTCTGATTCATAATACTGCCGTGAAAATACAGCTTCTCTAATGCCTTTACCGTTTTGTAAGGATCCTGAGAGAGAGACTTTAATGTGTATTCATTAACCCTTCACAGTAAGTTTAAAATAAGAATAATATGTTTCAAATTTCAAAGACTGAATATGCAATATTGACCTCATATACTAATGATCGTCTCTGTGTGTGCATGTGTGTGCGCGCAATTGCGTGTTTGCATATGTGTGTGTGTGTCCATGCATGCCATCATGGGTGCCCTAGACCTGCCTCCCTCTACTGATGAGAGCAGGCAAGCGATCTTGCAGGTGAGCTCAAATAAAGCAACAGGGCAGGATGGCATTTCTGCTGGGGTCCACTAGACCCAAATGCTTTGCAGGCATTCCAAGACATCTTGGAAGTTATTTGGTCCACAGAGGAGAAGCTTGATGACTTCTGTGATGTCCTCATTGTGGATCTCTATAATAATAAGGAAAGCAAATCAGATTATGGAAACTACAGAGGTATGAGCTGTGGCAGTGAATTGGTTAAAGTGCAGTACTACTTCTGCTGACTGCTGGCTGCTGGCTGCCTCTAATTTGGCAGATGGAATCTCACCAGGCTCAAGGTTGACTCAGCCTTCCATCCTTCCGAGGTGGGTAAAATGAGGGCAATAGGCTGACTTTGTAAACCGCTTAGAGAGGGCTGTCAAGCATTGTGAAGTGGCATATAAGTCTAAGTGCTATTGCCATTGCTATCTCACTGCTGTCCCTCACAAACAAGATATTTGCTTACATTCTCCTGAAGACTTGCCTCTTGTCTCAGAACAGAACCTCCCAGTGGCACAGGGTGGCTTTCAGCCAAAGAGAGTATAACAGACATGGTATTCGCCATGAGGCAAGTCTTGGAGAAGTGCATCGAGCAGAAAAAGCGTCTTTATTCTGCCTTCATTGACCTGACAAAGGCATTTGACACTATAAACAGGGAAGTGCCCTGGATCATCCTGAGATGTTATGGATGCCCAAAGTAATTCATGTGATTCATCAAACTATTCCACAACAGAATGGCAGGCAGGTTCTTTACAATGGTGATACCTCAGCATTTGCCATTTCCAATGGGGTAAAACTGGGCTGTATGCTTAGCTCCTCTATTATTCAATATAATCTACACTTGCATGTGATCAAGTGTTGTCCATCCTGAGCATTTGTTGGCAAGACAGTGCCTCTAACCTAGAGGTCTTGGATTGCACAGAGTCTGCTAGCATTGAGTCCCTGATTATCACAGCCCAGATGAGATGGATAAGGCACATCATCACAATAGATGACTGCCACATGCTTCAACAGTTGCTCTATAGCAAGAGTGTCAAACTCAAGGTTCGGGGGCTGGATCCAGCCTGTGGAGTGCTTAGATCTGGCCCATGGGGCCACCCTGGAAACAACGAAGGACCAACCTACGGTGCCACTGCTAGGGAAAATGGAGCTCGGGGAGGTCACATGTGGCCCTCCCGAGCTCTGTTTTCACTAGCAGAGGGTTGCAGCAGGCCACTGGAGCCAAAAACAGAGCTCACACGGCCCTCCTCAGTTCCGTTTTTGTTAAGTTCGAAGAATAAGGAGACCAGACATCTGACCAGTGACTTCAACTCTTTAATAATAACAGGAATAGGAATAGAACAGGGCAACTCTATGGGCAGCAGTAACCCTTTTATAGGTTTGGCTGCTACCCTATTAACCAATAACCTTTGTGATAAGTTCAAATAATAACCAATAAGGAGTGGCCTCATCCTGACCAATCCCTGTTCGTTGTTTGAGGACCAATCAGGTGTGTAGGCCTTCAACCCCTACTTTGCATTTTATGCTAGTTACTTTTATTGATTCATAACAGTTTTCATGGGCAAAGAGTTGCAGGAAGCCGACACAGCCAAAAACGGAGCTTGGGAACCCGTTTCGCTGGCTGAGCGCTCAGGCCACCACAGGCGCCCCCAACACAAGTAACATTGAGCTGGCCATGCCCACCCTGGCCACGCCCACCCTTGTCCTTCAAGGTCAAACTCAAGCCTGATGCAGCCCTCAATGAAATCGAGTTTGACACCCCTGCTCTATAGTGTACCGGAGTCTGAGAAAAGACCCTAAGATCAACCACACAAGCACCACAAAGACATTGCAAAAGAAACCATATGCCACTGTGATGTCCAGCCAAGGGAACTAGTCGCTGCAGCTGCTGACACAAACCATTGGCAAGTCCCGTACTATGAAGCCTCTACCAGTTTTGAAGAAAGGCACCGCCAATAGAAAACCATGAGCAGCATCATACAATAACACTCACAGTTACTACAACGATGCCCCCATTGTGCTAGACTCTGCATTTCCAGACTTGGGATGGCAGGGCCACTTCTGTGTCTACAGATAAACTACCCAAAGTTCTTCCAAGCCGAAGAACTGCCATAGACTAGCTATCAACTATAAGCCATGAAATATTGAAAGCTAACATGTACAGTAGCTGTTGCACATCAAATAAACCCCTACTACATTTGCACTATTTGACTGTTATTTGATTCTGGGGTTTTTTCCATGATTAACCCTGGGATGGCAATTTCATTTTGGCTCCAATGTGAACATAATACAGTACAGTAGATTGTAAATCATTCTAGCATTGCAAAAGGGAATAAATCATTCGAACACTGCAAAAAGGAGAAAGCAAGTCAAAAATGGCTGGGAAAAAAATCAAGCTAGGAGCTCTGAAATATCTCCTCAGCTTTTTCCTTTTTCTTCAGCACAATTAATACTACTTAATATATCATTTACTCCAATCGTGCAGCTACTTAAACTGAAGCCATGTTCATGAGTAACTTCAGAAGAGAAACAATTTCTAGCCTCCCTTTTTTCTGTACATAATCATTAACAATCAGACCACAGAGAAAAGAGAGAAAGAGAAAGAAAAGAAAATCTTTCTGTCCCTGCAGAGCTGCTCTCTTTTCTGATCCCAGTAAAAGGGTATTTATCTGTTTGATATATTTATATAGTAAGACTTGGAAGGCCTAAAAGAAATGGGTGGAAGAAACCACTGAATAATTGCTAGGTCAAGGGCAGAATTTCAGAAATGCCCGACTGGATCCTTTTATTTCTTTTTCTCAAATAATTTTTATTAGCAATTATACAAGTAAAGGATAAAAGTCAATGCAAAGTACAAAAAATACAAAAAGGGATTACAAGATAGAAAAAGAAAAAGAAAAGAAGAAAATAGATATATAGGAAAAAGAAAGAGAAAAGGGAAAAAGAAAGAAAAAAGAAGTAACTTGCCCTTTTATGCCAACAGGTTTTTTAAAAAATAATACCTTACCACTGTCTCTAAATAAATCTCTCTTCTCCCCAATAGCTCAACTCTTAGGCCAGGGAAACAAAATCAAAATGCTATGTGTTCTGTACAGTCATTAAACACTATGTTAACCAATCTTCACCAGCAAACATCCAGTAAGGACAACCTAATATATCTATTTTCTTCTTTTATCAAACAAATCAATCTTGTAAATCAGGGGTCTTCAAGCTTGACAGCTTTAAGACTTGTGGACTTCAGCTCCCAGAATTCCTCCTCCAGTCATGTTAGCTCAGGAATTCTGGGAGTTGAAGTCCACAAGTTTTAAATTGCCAAGTTTGAAGACCCTTGTTGTAAATCTTCTATTATTTTAAAAAGATATTTGACCCCTTTTATAAAAAAAAAGTCTCGGAGCTAATTTGCTGCTCATTTGTGATTCAAAGTGAAAATCCTTCAGAACTTTAACAAATTTCTCTTGTATCCATAACTAAAATTTATCCTTGTGTTTGTCTCTTCTAAAAAATCCTTCCAACCCTTCGTAGAGCAGTTTTGTAAATCCAGAGGAGGGGGAGGGGAATTCTGATTTAATGTCTGTTTGTCTCCTTTAGGGAATAAGTCATCCATTAGATCCATTTGTTTTGCATTTAAGTCCTCTTCAAATTACTTTCATAAACATCCATTACAGCTTCTTCTTATTTTACAACTTCATAAGAAAATACTCAGGAAATTTTACCAAACACCTGATCAATTCTGTCCAAAAGCTTAGCTGAAAGGTGTGCAAAACTTTAAACTATGGTTTTCTGCTTTATGTTCTGGCTTTACTGTCCAACCTTCAAAGTCCCATTATTAAAATAAAAATAAAAACAATTTCCATTTCCCCATGAGCAGGTATCTTCTAAATAATTCAAAGCTATAATCCCAGATCTTTCAGGCCTGTTAATCTGTTATAAATTTGCAAAATCCATATATTGAGCACTCTTTTGATGCATAGTCCAAAATGTCATATATTTTTAAAGCTTGCTAGATCAAATTCACATGAAGAAAAAATTGTATAAGTTTTTCCTGATTAATACAGAAGCCCCTTGCCAGGCCAAAGGGTTTTAATCCCCTCCACTATACAAAGACATTTTTTAAAGAATCCCAAAAAGTGATTAAGATATAAGACTCGGTTGAGGGTAGTGTCCATAAAGTCCATATACTTGAGCTTGATATAAACCAACTCCCAGCCACTCCACTCATAAACTGACCATAAAAATGAGAGTTTCTGCACTCTGCTCCCAAGGAATGGCTATCCAGAGTCATGTGGTTAATCTCAACTATCTCTCCTTTCTTCCAGAGAGATTACACTAAATTAGATAAATCATCCAGCAGCAATTCCATTCACAAAGCTATCTTGCTAGCTAACAAAAACCAGTAAGGCATCCGCTCATCATGGCCCATACAGGAAATCTGCCCACTGGATCCTTTTAATGAAAAAAAAATTGATAGAAATGACTGAGATAATGCCTGAATGAAGGGACACTGAATGAAGGAAAACTACACTTCCCAAGCACTCTTTGGAAGCAATAACAATCAAGAGATAATGTTCTGACCCTACGTGGAACTAATATCTCTTCTGTACTTTCAAGGAAGAATTAATGAAGTCTAGTGGGAAGAGACAGCCAAAGTTGCCATATTTTTTTTTTTTGCCATGAAACTGATTACATGATATTGTGGCTACACCTTTATCCTAACGTGCCTCACGGGGTTTTGATGAAGATAAAGTTAGGGAGGGAAGCAAAACCAACTTTTTACTTTTAGGATCTTAGAGCACAAGCAAGATACAAAATATAATAAATGCAAGAATCAGTCTGTTGGCAGCAAGAGAGGGCTATCCATTTGTTCACGTTTGAAGGGAGGTGCTAAATTGTCCGTGTTGGAAAGCTGCATATTCCACAAAAGTTTTTGGTATTATGGGAAAAGAGGTCTAGGGACATGAAGGGTAGGGAAGACTTAGTTCTGAAGCCATCCTTTGTGATTCTCCAAATTTAATTTTTGAGCTTTTTATGGAAGAGACTTTATTCTTTTGCCTAAGAAATTAACTCCATTGCTGGAAATTTGACAGTATTTCAGAGTTAATAGACAGGTTTAAGTCAGGAAGTACTCAGAAAGAAATCCCAGTAAATTAAAGCTTGAAGGGAGTGAGTATATAATTAGTAATTCCCTGATATTTCCTATTTAGTAAAGCTCTTCAGTCTTTTTCTATTCTAACTGTTGGTAGTCTATGATTGTTTATTTATGAAACATATTTATAAATCTGACTGATTTCTGGGTGGTAAACAACAATAAAAACAAATATAGACATAACCAAGAAAAATACAATGGTTAACTAGAAGGGACCAACTCACCACCAAAGGGTTGCTAATATTGGCAGAGCCAGGCTCTTTAGGCATCTCACCTCCCAGAGCATCTCCAAGGGATGGCTATTGGAATCCACCCAGATTTTGGTGATGCAATTTCCCTCTGCCATCCCAACTGACATACATATTGCAGTAACTCCAAAACCCCTCTCCATTTGCTTGAGCAACCCTCCCACCACATGATTCCTCCCAAATCCCAATACTAGATAGAAGTTTGCATCTCGCCATAGAAACCATTCTTATTTGCACCTTGCAATAGATTTAATTCTTTCCTAAAGCTCTCTACTGTCTACCCCTCCTCCAATCTGAATGTCTTTTCTCTCTTAATACTCTTTAAAAAGTATACAGGGGATAGGGATTACATATACAAGGCATGTTGCGTTGTCAACCGCTGCTAAATCCAGAAATCTCTTCACTCAGAAGGGTGTCTGATCTTTCCTGAGAAGCCATGGATGCTTAGCAATTGTTGTTCCTTTAACATAAAATAGATCGTGTTAGTTACAGCAAAATTTATTTACTTCTTTATTTTAGGAAACGTATATTGCCGTGTACTCACGCATGGTGACTCAAGGCAGCTTACAAGAATATGAAAGCCTCATATAAAACAATAGAACTAATGAAAGAGGGTAATCACATAATAAAATAATATAATAATATAATAACACCCCATCCCTGCGACAACACACCACATGAGCCATTTAAATGGGCTCCATCCTGCTCTGCGTTCCCCAGGCCCACTGGCAGAACCAGTTCTTCCATTAAAAATGTCTTTGTCTGTTCTGTATTGTCCATTAACATACTTGTAAATACCGCGACCTGATTGGTCAGGGCGCACGGCGACCGGATTGGCCGAGCGAGCCGCACTGATTGGCCCGCCGCGAATCCCCGCGATTGGTGGAAACTAATCGCGGGAGATTCAAAGCGGTGCCATTGGCCGCGGCCAGTGCGGCCAGACAATATAAGCCGCCGCAAATCCTCTGAACCCCGAGTCGATCTTGGGACTAATAAAGAGATGAAAACCTAGTCACTGACTCCCGAGCCTCCTTCCAATCAGCATACATAACACTGGCGACGAGGATGGGATCACGGAACTGATACCCACCGAGCACGTGGCACCGAGGCGAACAAGACCAACAAAATGGCCAGCATCGCACCGCCCGCACCCTTTAACCAGGCTACTGAGGACTGGGAATCGTACATTGATCGGTTCCTGATGTTCCTAGAGAGTAGCAATCTCAAGGATGCAAACAGGCAGAAAAAAAGGGCCGTATTCCTGACACACTGCGCGCCCGCAGTGTTTAAAATGGCGAAAGCCCTCGCGAAACCCGAAGACGTGAAGGCGATGGACTGGACCGACCTCGAACCGCTGCTGCGAAGCCACTATGCTCCCGCCGTGCCCACCCTCATCAGACGCCACGATTTCTACCAGCGCGACCAGAAAGAGGGTGAGAGCATTAGCGATTTTGTGGCAGACCTGTGGAATCTGGGGGGCATGTGCAGCTTCACGGACATGGACGAGGCGTTACGAGATCGCGTCGTCCTCGGGCTCAGGGACCCTGTCCTACAAAGCCGGCTCATGGCAAAGGGCGACATCTCCCTCACTGACGCCCTCGCCGAAGCCACTGCAGCCGAGGCAACCCGGAAGTCAGCAGCCCGAATGCGGAGACCAGACGCCGGGGACCGAGCCGCAACCTGCGAGACAACCCTGACAGCCGAGACGCCCCCAGAAGCAAGCCGCCGAACAACCACCACCACCCACCATGGAGACCTCGACTCCCCCTCCGACGCCACGGACGAAGAGGAGGACATCCACCGACTCCAAACCGAACGAGACCGGCACGAGCAGCGGAGTCGTAAGTCGGGACTCCAATGTGCCGGGTGCGGGGGCGACCATCCTCGATCAGAATGCCGGTTTTTCGACGCGATCTGTCGGCAATGCGACAAGAGAGGCCACATCGCCCAAGTCTGCCGACTCAAGAGAGCTTACAGCCCCGACGACGAGAAAATAGCGACCGGAGACGAGACGGCACCCCCCCAGGACAAGGGACCGCCAAACCGAGAGCCATTGGAACCGGGACTGACGGGGCCGACGAAACAGCGAGAACCGACAGAGAGAGGAGACCCACCAGACGGTCGTCATCGGCCACTCATCTAGCAGGGACGCCCGAAAGGTATACGTAGAAGTGGGCATTGAGGGCAAGCCATGCAAGATGGAGGTGGACTCGGGTCCTACCTCTCCATGGTTGCATGGTGGGAAATCAATCGCTTGGTGCCCGCCATCCACAAGAGGGGGCTGGAAAGCCAGAAGCTAATTCTAAAGGACTACCAAGGGAACCGCATCCCCGTAGTCGGAACAGGACACTTTGAGATCACATTCAAGGGGCGCACAGCAAAACTTCCCTGACAATC
Source organism: Notechis scutatus (assembly GCF_049901735.1). Taxonomy (NCBI): domain Eukaryota; kingdom Metazoa; phylum Chordata; class Lepidosauria; order Squamata; family Elapidae; genus Notechis; species Notechis scutatus. The sequence continues at coordinate 144,906,126 of NC_142009.1, read as the reverse complement.
GTGGACAGAGACCGACCCAGCCTCTTAGGACTACAGTGGTCCGCGCCGCTCGGGATCGAGGTAACGGGCATCGACCATGTCGCAGAAGTAGACTGGGAGGAACAACTCGCAAGGGACTTCCAGGAAGTGTTCGACAGCACCCTAGGCAAGTACCGAGGGCCCCCTATTTCCTTAAGTTTAGACCCCAGCGTCCCCCGATACGCCTAAAACCACGGCGGGTACCTTTCGTACTCAGACCCAAGATCGATGAGCAGATAGACAAGCTCATCAAACAGGGGGTCCTAGAACCAACCAATCACGCCCGATGGGAGACCCCCATAGTCACCCCAGTCAAGCCCGATGGGTCGGTGAGAATCTGTGGGGACTATAAGGCCACCCTAAACTGCGCCTTACAACAAAGTGCCTACCCCGTCCCAGTAGTGCAGCACCTTCTACACTCACTGGGGGGAGGCAAGGTTTTCGCGAAACTCGACCTGGCGCAAGCCTACCAACAATTACCGGTCGACGCGGAAACCGCCGAGGCACACACCATAGTAACCCACCGGGGGCTTTTCGCTGCAAGAGACTCCAGTTTGGAGTCAGCGTAGCACCAGGGATTTTCCAGAGCCTCATGGAGAGACTCCTGCAAGGAATCAAGGGGGTGGTGCCCTACTTCGATGACGTACTGGTGTCAGTGGCCAACAAAAAAGAACTGGAGGGTCACCTAAGGGAGGTACTACAAAAATTCAAAGACGCGGGGCTAAAGGTCAAAAAAGAAAAATGCCAGCTGCACACCGAGAGGGTCGAGTTCTTAGGATATCTCCTAGACTGGCACGGAATTCACCCAACAGAAAAAAAATCAGAGCCATCAAAGAAGCCCCCAGGCCGAGGAACAAAACAGAACTGCAGGCATTTCTCGGGCTGATTAACTTCTATAATGTTTTCCTACCCCAAAAGGCGACCACGATGGAACCGTTGCATAGGCTGCTGGATAAAACAGCCACCTGGACCTGGGGGAGACGAGAGGAAGCCGCATTCAACCGAACCAAGGACCTGCTCACATCGGACGCCGTCCTCATCCAATACAACGAGACCCTCCCGCTGGCAGTCACGTGCAACGCATCACCGTTCGGTATTGGGGCAATCCTCAGCCACACACTCCCGAACGGAAACGAAGCACCCATCACCTTTTACTCGAGAACCCTATCAAAGCCGGAAAGGAACTATAGCCAACTAGATAAGGAAGCCCTGGCGATCATCGGCATACATAACATTGTCCCTTTAAGATTCTCCCCAAACCTGTAGACAAAAATAGATTTTTGTCTCACTAAAAGTAAGCTGTGGTGTCTTCAACCCTCATGAATCTACTTGTAGCCCTCATCCCCAAACATCTGGTTAGCTCTTTGCCTGAAAACTCCCAGCCTACCCAAATAAGCAAGAAGTCACCAACCATTCCAAGGTCACTGATGCTCATTTAAAGCAAGAGCTGCTGTCTGGCTAAGAAACCAGTTCTAGGCTCTCAATCCTCTGTGGTTTCATCCTTTTTTTGCATGCAAGCAGCTCCTAGATCATTTGTCATTCTTTTCAGAACCTTCGCACTAACTTTCAAATGGTGGCTTAAGTAAATGTATATTCAGAAGGTAACAGGAGGTAACAGTGAATGAATGCTGCTGACCAGGCTTCAGCCTAATTTTCTTAAATGACAAATTAGGCTAGTGGTTCTCAGACTGAGCGTAGTTACTACCAAGAGGATAATTTCGGCATTTCCTCAAGGTAATGGAACAATTTGTAGTTGTTCATTTAGGAGTCGAGGATACAGATTAGAAATGCAATTGATGAGATACTCAAATAAAAAAACTTGAGTCTGGTGTTTTTTAGGGGATGGTGTAGAGTAATGGCATTGTTCAAAACCAGGAAAAAGAGTTTGAGTTCAATATTTTTATCTACTTCTTCTTTTTTTTTTTTTTGAACAGATTTTATTAATTTTTAAAGACATACAAAACATAGAAACACAAAACATAAAAGCATAAAAAATCTCTTTTCTGAAAGTTGCTTAGTCCCAGGTTAAAACTCTTGGTACAGACACAAATTCAAATTCATATTCATTTTACATACCATCTTATTAACATTTTCAATTTTCTATATAACTTCTCCTCTCTTTTAAATTTTCTCAATTTTATTTTATTTATCTCCTCTCAATTCAAATCATAATATTTATTATTCTTTGTCTGTTCTATTTCCAGCTATCCATTTATCTTTCTTCTTTGAAGAAAACTTCTCCTGTACACTAATTGGAGTATGACGCCTTTATCTCTTTCCCCTATATTTATAATACTTAATATAGAATACATAGCTTACATTGGGATTCTGTCTGATACGTTCTAAAATTATACAGTATTATCAAAACCAATACAAATCTATTCATTAATATTGATATTCATTTATATCTTAAACATTTAGCACATTACTTTTCAGTTAAATCACATACTTTTATGGGAGCACCTATTTTCCATAGTTATTCTCCCCCGCATCACATATTATAGATCATTATTTCATTACGATGTTCCCCCTTCTCCTACTTCAAATCTCTCATTTCACAAAAAGTTTCACTAGGATAACATAGTCTAATCATTAATATTAACAATCATTTATATCTTAAACATTTTACCCATTTCAATTAAATATCATCCCCCCACCACATCACATATCTTAAATCATTGTTTCATTGAAGTACTCCCCTTTTCTTAACAAAAATTTCACTAAATTATACTAAACATTTTATCACATTTTAAATTGCATATTATTTCCAATTTTCTATGGTTATTTCTAAGTACAAATGTAGAAATACAATCTTATGTACCTTTCTAGAATCCCTTTTTCAATAAAATTTATCCATTATCTCTAAAAAAACTTTTGCTTCTTTGCATCTTGCTCCCCACCATTAAGGCTTCTCATCCCTTCCTTTCTCCCTTGCTTCTTCTTCTCCTTGTCCTCTTTACCCCCTTGTCTCTCCACCCCCCTTTTATTCTGCTTTCCTCCTTTCTGTTGTTTCCTAACATAATATCCCCTTTTCACCTTATTCTTCTCTTTTTGGATTGTTTTTCCAGGTCTTAAAGTCTTCTTCTCCTTTTTCTCTTTCTTTTTTCCTTCCCCGACCAAAGTCACTTGTTCATCAAAGATGGCTTCTTCTTTGTCCCAGTCATCCTGTTGCTCATTCAGCTTTACATAAGTACAAACCGCCATTTCTAAAAATTGAAAAAGAGTGCCAAGGACATCTTTCCCTTCTTGCTTTTCTTTTTCATATTTTTGGTTATACAAGTTTCAGTCCATCCACAAGTGATGCCATTGTATAGAGAAAAAGTTTTTCCAAACAACCACCCAAGTGCTTTTAATCAGAAATAATTCTCAGAAGCCTCCACGAAGAAACCTGCAGCCGGACAAGCTGGTGCAGGAGGGAGAAAGTTGGAAGAATTATGAAAGTGGCTTTCGACCGGGACAAGGCAAGAGAAAGTGTCCTGGAATTTTGAAGGCTGCTAAGGATACATTGTTTCCAGAGAGAGTTACAAGCGGCGAATATCCTAAAAGGGAAAGTTTTTTGTTTTTTTTCGTTTCACTCTCCTTCCTAACGTGACAGCGGATGGAATCATAAGAGAAATCCGAAAATCTGCATTGGAGGTAATTGAATGCTGAAGGGATAAGGATTTCTGAACATTTAAAGGAAAAAAAAATCTTTTTGGCTGTGAGTGGGAAGGGGGAGGAAAAAAAAATTGGAGCAAAATTTGAAAATAAGGAGAAGATTGCCTAGAATTCTAAAGAGTTACTAAACATCAATAAGACTTCTAAAAGATATATTTTAAAGGGAACTTTGTGACTAAACTTTAACCCCAGAAAGAGAAAGTGAAGAAGGAGAAAGTATTTAAAAGAAACAGCTTGTTTGGATTGTTTGGTGATTTTGGAACTTCTGAGAATATTTTTATCTACTTCTTCATTTGGCCCACAGGGAATTTCTTCATAAGCTGTTATTCCAGCAGTGACAAAACCAAACCAAACAGCCTGATGGCCCCCAGATGTTCTGATTTCAGCTTTTATAAATCTAAGACTTTAGGGAAAAGACAGCATGGGAATTGTAATTGAAAGTATCTGGGATTTGGCAAATTCCTGAAGACCAAGGGTGAAGTCTTACCATTTCAGGGGGGCATGTATCACAATAAGGAAAGGAACTGGAGTTGAGGGTTTTGCGAAGGAAACTCTGAGGTCTCTGCTGATTTTAGAACACCTATAGGCCGTAGGCACCAAGCCAGATTTTCTGATCCGCCTCTTTCCATGAAATTCTTTCAGATCCCCTCCACTATGACTTCTCTTTTCAGAGCCTGGATATAAATCAAAATAAGAGAAAACATTCTTTCAATGTCTCCTTCCCCCTTCAATTTCTGCATTAAGGTCAGAGTTATTAGCCTAGGGAAGGGCTGAATGGAACCGTTTAATGTTCTCTCTCTCTCTCTCTCTCCCTCTCCCTTTCCCTCTCCCTCTCCCTCCCTCTCACACACACACAGATTATGAAACAAACAAACAAATATAAAAATAGGGTTTTGGACTTTTATTCACTGTTCCCCAGGAACTAAATAAGGGGGATGGATGAACTTGTAAACCCAGAAAACTGTTTTATTTAGCCTACAAATATCCACAACAATAGATGCCACTTTCTGAAAAATGTAGGGATTTTCCTCACATTAGAGTTAAAATGGTTTCCACCCGTCCTTGAACTGGCAAGGAACTATACAGGCATAAAATTATTTGTCCTGACTGATGGTCCTTATTCTGCTACAGACCCAGAAACAGTGCTATCCTTATTTACAGTGTACTGGGTATATTAGGAACTGGGATTTGTTTTGTTCCTTTTCCATCAAAAATCATGGGTGACATGATAGGAGTATTCCAGTATTTGAGAGGCTGCCACAAAGAGGAGGGGGTCAACTTATTTACCAAAGCACCTGAGGGCAGGACAAGAAACAATGGATGGAAACTAATCAAGGAGAGAAGCAATCTGGAATTAAGGAGAAACTTTCTAACAGTGAGATCAATTAACCTTCAGAAGTTATGGGTGCTTCATCACTGGAGAGGAGACTGGATAGTCACGTGTCTGGAATGGCATAGGGTCTCCTGCTTGAGCAGGGGGCTGGACTAGAAGACCTCCAAGGTCCTTTCCAGCTCTACTCTGGTCGATTTAATCACCAACAAATGGATAATATCTACCTATAATATCGCAACAGAATACCCTACAGCACCAGACTTGAGATTCTAGGCTTAGACAACCTTGAACTACGCCGACTAAGATTGGACTTAAGCATACTACATAAAATCATATGTTACAACATCTTACCAGTTAATGAATATTTCAGCTTTAGCCACAACAACACAAGAGCACACAACAGATATAAACTAAATGTAAACCACTCCAAACTCAATTGCAGGAAGTACGATTTCAAGCAACAGAGTGGTCAATGTCTGGAACTCACTACCTGATTCTGTCGTCACCTGCTCAAACCCTGACTCCTTTACCCTCAAACTAACCTCTATTGACCTCACCCCATTCCTAAGAGGTCTGTAAGGAGCGTGCGCACAATCGTGCCTACCATCCCTGTCCTGTTGTCCCCAATTATTAGTTCCTATTTCTTGTATTTAAACTTATGTTTATTCTTGTTTCTGTTGTATTGTAAGCTTTTGACAAATCAAATAAACAAACAAATAAATAAATAAATAAATAAATAAATAAATATCATTCTTCTTAACATGGGGAAGAGGGTGGGAGAGAGGCACATTTTTATCAGATGACTGGCTATTTCATCAAAATTCATTCTGTTTCTGCATTAGTGGCTCATGCAGGTGCATTCCAAAGGAGTCCAACTATCCATTGATATTAGGTAATCATTGGATTCTGTCTGGGTATGGGTTTAGTACTGTTCCAGAAAAGAGCTAAAACCATGTTCAGAGATCGTAAGACAACAACTGAGAGGAACAGGAAAAGTTGCATTGTAAAACAGCAGAAGGTAAGAGAGAGATCTATTTCACCTTGCAACCTTTCTGTCACTAGATAGCTCCTGTGGCTATCTGAGGCTTTGGTTATGGTTTAATTTAGAGATATGGTCAATAGATACCCATAGGGTATCACCTGACTATACCATCAACAGCATGGTCAATAAAGAATGTTAGATGGTGTTCATAACAAAATTTGTGTCAGGCAGAGACTTCTGCAGCTACCCACATTGACTCCAAAAATGACAAAGCCTATGTTATGATAGGCAGGAGGTGTGGTGCTAGTTCGCCTCCTCGTGGTGCACCCTGGATAGCACAGTAGTGTGAACCAAATGACTAGCAACAAGTGGCAGCCAGACTACAATGAAGAATTGGCAGCTCATGACAGTTGACAGCCAGACGTCTTTGTAGAACTCCTGGCTCTCTAAATACATGGCAATGGATGGGCCTAACAGGACATATTGGGGCTGGTTTCCAGTGAGGCTTCAAAAGCACAGCTGTGTTCATCAACCTTACTGCAGCATACGATACCATGTGGAAGAAGGATCTGCCAGGTTTTGATCTTCCTCACCAGCATTGGTCAACTCTGAACAGGATCTGTAGCCAACATGGTGTTTGCCAGGACTCATTGTTTAAGTGGGGTCTTGTCTCTACCCCCAATGTGACTGTGGTGCGCCTCAACAAAATATCCACCACATTGTGTCCCTAATGTCTGGCCCATGCCTGATTCTTTCAACATAGACCATCCTGTCCTTGAATGGCTTGGTGGACTGGACACTAACATTTGAACTATAAGTCCATGAATTTGCCATACATTAAATAAATCTTCTCTCCTCCTCCTCCTCCTCCTCCTCCTCCTCCTCCTCCTCCTCCTCCTCCTCCTCCTCCTCCTCCTCCTCCTCCTCCTCCTCCTCCTCCTCCTCCTCCTCCTCCTCCTCCTCCTCCTCTTCTTCTTCTTCTTCTTCTTCTTCTTCTTCTTCTTCTTCTTCTTCTTCTTCTTCTTCTTCTTCTTCTTTCTACTTCTTCTTCTTCTTCTTCTTTTTCTTCTTCTTCTTTTCCTTCTTCTTTTTCCTACTATCTTCTTCTTCTCTTCTCTTTCTATCTTTCTTTCTTCTATCTTCTTCTTCTTTTCTTCTTTTATTTATTATTATTATTTGTTCCAACATAACTCTGGAATGCCTTGAGCAATTTCAACTAAACTTGGTACACAGATGACTTACCCTCTGGAAACAAATATTGTGGGGGTAAGACACCTCTAAGAACCCTCAGGGGGGCGTGCCTTAAAATCTGCCATGGTAACGACTTCACAGGGCTCCCTCTTGTGAAGGAATAAAAGAATTGTGATGCTGCGCCATTGACAGTACAACAATGTGCGTCCTGACTACAGGATTTTCCTGTCTAATACAGGATTGGGATAAATAAATACCCGGGCAATGCCAGGTTATCGGCTAGTAAATAAATAAAATATCAATGCGGGACCCTTCCCTTACATCCTTATGTACAATATTGTGTTGCAGGTACAAAAATGATAGAGTTTGCATCACAACACAATGGACATTTCATCATTTTTTCATCTCTCTTGCAGATTCTCAAGATAAGCACTATTATAATACTGGTGCAGCTAAGATTGATTAAAATCTGACTCACTTATGGCTGGAGATCAAATTAGGACACAGCAGATAAAAAGCCTCCAAGACATGTTCATGCCAAGTAGGGAAAGACTCAGCAGCATTTTTACACGAGATTCATATTTTCTGAAAACAGCTAGATTTCCCCCCCCCTTAATCTGGGATGCCTTTAGGATAAGCAGATGTTCTATCCCTAAATTGTGGACTTTGCCTACCAGCTGTTAATTAAAGGAACATGTGGAATCACCTTTACAAGAGGATTTTAATAGGATGTGATACGAGTATGTGTCATAAATTATTTAAATCTTGGCTTCAGTTTCCGTCCCTTTTTTGGCAGAGTTTCCAAGCTTTGAATGGCTGCACAGCTGGCCAAGTATATAAACACTTGCTGCTTTTCCAAACATAGACATAGAGAAAAAGCTCCAGGATCCCTGACCTTCACAAAAAGGTGATAGAAAATGATAGGGAAGATGTATGTTATATTTAGTAAGTCTACATTTTTATGGAAATTTGCTAAATTCATAGTTCTTCAACCAATAAGCAATTACATTTCAACATCCTCACTTTCTCAAACATTCTGCAATTTTCTAATCAAATGATGCACTTCTTAGGGGACATGTGAACAAAAATATATATTTATGAAAATACATGATTGCATTAGAGAAGAAATACATTAACCCCAATTAAATAGAAAATCATATTATTTGAAAATATGCCCATGGATATATGCACACATTCTAGGTGACATCTTTAAATAAAATGGAAAGAGAGGTAAAAAGTTGACAGAACAAACGTATGAAAAATGACAAATATACACACATACACACACATATATACATATACATACACATATATGTGTATGTATATATATCCATGGGCATATTTGTGTGTATATATATATGTATGTGTACACCCACACCCACACACATCTTTAAACAGCCATCTTCATTATGAATTCCTCATCATCAGACTTTCTTTTGACAAATAATCCCCCCTTTCCTGCCAATCTCAAATAATCCATCATCAAGGGCTGTATGTTGAAGATTCCTAGCCAGGTTAAATCTCCCCCAGTACAATGGCCTTTAAATCTCCAGGCATAATTAGCAATTCCTAAATCTGTATGTATTATCCAATATAATCCCAAGGTTCCATATTTCCTATGGGAATTAGCATCTTGAATTATTCTTCTAATTGAGGATTATGTGAATTATAATCCCACTTCCCTGAAGAGCATCAGATTAGTGTAACATAGCCTCCTTCATATTCTGTGATAATCTCAGGAAAAATAGATGTTTGTATTTTTCAATACCATTGAAACAAGATCTTTGATAATCACTTACATTGACTAAATCATACCACTTCCTTACCTTTCATAAATTGTGACAATGCACAACTTTTAACCTACTCCACTACATTTAGTTCTTCACCTCATTCAGACATCTATGATAGCCCTGAGTTTATACCTAGCCTTCTACAAAAAGAAATGAAACATCTTGAAATGAGAATATACTACATATTGACTTTACAGAAGATAACGTAGAAAAGGCACTATGAAACCTAAAACCATCTCTATCTATTGGCCCCGATGGATTATGTGCATACTTCTTAGAAAAGCTCTCCTCTACTATAGCGGAACCCCTAAGCATTATATATGAGATATCATTCAGAACCAGCTCCTTACCAAACCTATGGTTCTTAGCTACGGTCATCCCTATCTTCAAAAAAGGTGACCCCAGCCTGGTTGAAAACTACAGACCAATCTCACTGTGTTGTGTCACATGCAAAGTCATGGAATCAATCATTAACCAATTCATCACTCTCCACTTAGAGTTAAACAACTGACTCTCCAAAAAACAATTTGGTTTCAGGAAAACATTGTCCTGCAACCTACAACTCCTACACTGCAAAAACATATGGACTTCTCTACTTGACCAGGGTAAAGCTATAGATGCAATTTACATAGACTTCTGCAAAGCCTTTGATTCAGTGGTACACAACAAACTACTGTTAAAACTAAACTCTTACGGCATTTCCAGATCCAGATAAGTGGATTACTGCGTTCCTGTCAAACAGGCAACAAATAGTAAAAATAGGGATCACTATATCAAACCCTGCTCCAGTTAACAGCGGTGTCCCCCAAGGCGGCGTTCTAGGACCCACACTCTTTACACTATATAAATGGCCTTTGCGATCACCTTATAAGCAACTGCGTCCTCTTTGTGGATGACATAAAACTATTCAACACCACTGACAATGCTACTATCCTTCAAAACAACCTTGATTATGTGTCAAACATCTGGCAACTCCAAATCTCGACCAACAAATGCTCTGTCCTATACATTGGTAAAAAAAAAAATCAGTACATCAAATACAAATTAGGCGGATATGACCATGTTGATGATCCTCACTCTGTCAAGGACCTTGGAGTTCTCATATCAAATGACCTAAGTGCCAGAGCTCACTGTAACAGCATTGCCAAAAAGGCATTAAGAGTTTAAATCTAATCTTATGAAGCTTCTCCTCCAGAAATATCGAATTGCTAACTATACAAAACTTTTGCCAGACCAATACTCGAATAGAGCTCATCAGTCTGGAATCCGCACTGCATATCAGACATTAATACAATTGAGTGAGTCCAGAAGTATTTCATGAGAAGAGTACTACACTCCTTTGCTTGCAACAGAATACCCTATATCACCAGACTTGAGATTTGGACAACCTTGAACTACACCTCCTATAGTTAGACTTAAGCGTAGCACACAAAATTATCTGCTACAATGTCCTACCAGTCAATGACTACTTCAGCTTCAACCACAACAATACAAGAGCACAGAACAGATACAAACTCAATGTAAATCGTTTCAAACTTCATTGCAGAAAGTACGACTTCAGCAACAGAGTGGTCAATGCCTGGAATGCACTACCTGACTCTGTTGTTACATCCTCTAACCCCCACTCCTTTAACCTCAAACTAACCACTATTGACCTCACCCCATTCCTAAGAGGTCTGTAAGTGCATAAGTGCACTATTGTGCCTACTGTCCCTGCCCTATTGTCCCCATTTATTCGTATCTATTTCCTATATTCTTACTCATTTTTATACTTGTATCTATTATCTTGTAAGCGATTGCCAAATCAAATAAATAAATACTTTGTGTACATGCAGGTGTGGTAGGTATAATAATATTTCTTGTTATTTTCCCTAGCTGTTCAAGGACAAAACTGTTTAGAGCACAAACTGCATGTGAGAAAGATTAAGGAATTAGATAAGCAAG